>NW_004798474.1:30869-78681 GCF_000002075.1 Aplysia californica | reverse complement strand
CAAAAATTCAAGATGGCCGCCACAGAGGCCAACTTTTTCATAAAACTAAAAATATTTCCGTCATCATTCTTCTAATTAGATCTATGTCTAGATCATAATTAACTTATATCACTTGAAAAAAACTGTAAGAAAGTCAAACCCCTAGAAAATTCCTCGTATCATGTACATCGCCCGGCCGTTAATTAAGTACCCTCAGTGTTTTACTTTTGGTAGAAAAAAAGGGAAAATCCGAACAATAGGTTCTAAAAGTTCTCTCATTTGTATTTTTATTAGTGCCAATTGACGCCGGCATCGATTACCAACGCGCCACTCGGTGGCAATTGACGCCCGCGTCGATTACCACCGCACCGCTCGGTGGGAATGGACGCCTGTGTCGATTACCACCGCGTCACTCGGTGCCAAGAGACGCCCGCGTCGATTACCACCGCACCGCTCGGTGCCAAGAGACGCTACCTTTTTATTAAGTTTTTGTTTAGATGTAGACTATATGTTGATACTTTTTCTGGTTGTTGTTTTTTTTTTTTGCGATGGGAAATACGTTGGTTAGCCTTGGCAACGTCAAACAAAAAAAAATAATTTTGAGGTTTGTCCTTGAACCACAGAATTCTACATTAAGTGTAGAATTCTGTGCCTTGAACAAAGCGGAAGAAAAATGCGAGTTTTCTCCCTTGGAGCCTTGGATCATTGGAGGAGGTCACCGGTGTCAAAGTTCAGAGAGGTGAACTATTCCGGCTGTTTCGTCTTGTTTGCTGATTGCTGTTCCTTTTTTTGCTTCGTCGCCAATCTCCTGCCTGCTTGCAACACCGGCGCTTTCATCTTTCTGAAATCCGCGGTGAATTACATGCGATTATTGTATCGCCCTCTGTTTCAAGTGTGCTCAAAAGTTTGTATCTAGATTTAGAAATCTACATATCAAGATCTGTTTCTCTTCGGATATCAAGGGGAATGAGCTGTTTCTATTCAATTCGAAAATTTAAGTCTCAGTTCCATCACCATGATCACGTCACACGTAGATTTCTAGATCTACAACTTTACAAGAGAATTGAATAGAAATCTAATCTAAATCTAATCTAATATAGATTTCTAGATCTAGATCTAGATCTGTAGATTCTAGATCTAGAATGCAGACTAAACCAAATAGTAGAAATCTAGATCTCGATATCTAGAATCTAGATTAGATCTAAAAACTCTAGATTAGAATCTAATTAGATCTAGAAGTCATGAGTCTGGAATGAAAGATCTGAGGTTGAGGCATGAGACTGTGACTGACCAGTTTCATGGTGGTGTCCAAAATCCTGCCTCCTGTTGCACCCAGAATTATAGGCCTACACCACAATTAGATCTAGATTCTAGATGTAGATTTACTCCCACAATGGCCATCATGTAAACAAACGGGGCCGCAGTTGTACTGGAGAGCCGAATCTAGAATCTAGGCCTTGGCCTTGGTATTTTGAAAGGTCGTCAATTGCCACCGAGTAATTGGAGCTCTTTTCTTTTGTGTTTGTGAGTAGATCTAGCCTGTATGTGCTTGGTGTTCTGCGTTCGTGAACTTGCGACGCACGCCTCTCTCTTTGCCCCTCTGTGTGTGTGTGTGTGTGGGGGGGGGGGGGGGTCTCTCTCTCTCTCTCTCCCTAACCCCCGTCCCCCGGATTTATGTTCCCCGATATATAATAGATATAAGATGCATATTTCTGCTTGAGTTTTTGTGCATTTGTGGCATACTTCTACTTCTAGAATCGCCTGTGTTGGTTCTACACCGAAGCTTATAACTAGGCTAGCGTACGTCTCATTCAAAACACGCCAAGTTGCAGTTCGTAGCTCTAGATGTTTGTCCAATGAAATTAGAAAACAAATTGACCCACTTAGACATGAGGAGCTCGAAAGGATAGCCAGGAAACAAGACTTTCTTCATTTTACTTGAAACAAAATCTTTCAAATGAGCTTGAATTTATGCAAAATGATATTCCCTGATTTAAATACGGAGTGTCTACGTACACGGTAACCGGGCACCGAGCCTCAGTGTCTACGTACACTGTAACCCGCAACTGGGCACGTAGTCTCAGTATCACGTACACGGTAACTAACTTACATAATATTTAATTCATTTTACCCTTGCACAAAATCAGCAACAAAAAGAAAGCTTACCTAAAAAACAAGGCAAAGCCATCAAAACAACACAAACACCCTTTACACTACCCACCCCCCTTTTTCAAAAGAAAACAAATACCCTTATGAATTAGCCCTACGGAGCCGTAAGTCTGAGATCAGCACTGGTTTGGACTTCAGAAGAGAAGGATTTGCTTTCTTCATTTTGATCAGTCCTGCCTATGCCGGTCACCTCTGTGTTATATGGCCACTTTTGTCCTTGACAATGGGTGGCCGTTTTAGTTTTACACAGGTTTGACTGTACACACAATGGCGTGCGTATATCGAACTATGATACCTTGCACGCAATTGCGTGTGTATAGTAAAATTTGAATTCCTGTGTACGCTATTGCATGCGTATAGACTCAGCCAGCCAAATATAATAGGTCCATGCTTTTAATTTTTAAACTGAGTGACAGCTGTGTAAGTCCAATGATTCTAGATCTAGCTCTTGATTCACCCAAATACAGACTGCATTGTCATTTACAGTCCACTGAATCAGCAGAGCGAAGTTCTAGAATTTGGCCCTCATCATAACTAGTCTAATGTGTTAGCCTATAGTCTATAGACTGATCTTTTGAACTAAATTATGTAAAGTTGAGCTTAAATACTAAAATTAAACTAGATTCTTAGTTCTAGGTCTAGTCTTGAAGACCCACCCCCCAATTCTAGTTCCAGCCTCACGAGTACACAACGCCAGACAAGTTTTAGAATCTGGCTTAGCCTATGATGTAACATTTTGTGTTAGTGTAAGACAAGGCCTACCCCTGTTCTGATAGATGTAGATTTTCTCTTCTAGAATCTAGTCCTTGACAAAGATAGTGATGTCAAGAGCTAGAATATAGGTCCTAGTGTTAAAATCTTAGACTTACAGACTTCAACATATGTTAAGGACCACCTTGAGAGACAGCCCTGATTTTTTTTTTAATCCGAAAAAAAGACAGCATGGAATGTTTCAAAATTGTTTGCTCTAAAAGTGTTGGGTTACCAGTGCGTATTGTAAAGCTTCCTAAATGGGCAAAACCACAACGTGAAGCAAGGAAATCCTCTGGGAATTTTAGCTAAATTTGTTGATTTTTATCGAACTGTGCGCCACACTACGAACATTCCTCAGTTAAAATTTCTGGTGCACGTGATAAAAGGACGTATAGTCTTAAAGTGTGCTCACTTTGGTGGCAATATAAGCCGCCGTTTGCGCAAAATCCTGTGTTGCATCAACATGCCACCAAGACGAAAGCTTAAAGACTTTGATTGTGCTAAAGCTATGGCATGGCTGCAGGATGGAGTTGGAGCTCGAGAAGTTGCCAGAAGGCTTGCAGTGTCACACTCTGTCATTGTCCGCTTGAGGCAGCGCCATCATGCCACTGGATCAGTCCAAGAACGCCCACGTGCAGGTCGACCCAAGAAGACCACTCAGAGTGTTTGCAAGCGGTCCTTAACTTATATTGAAGTGTGTATAAATCCATACATTTTTTACTACCGTCACTCTACTGTCTCTACTACTACTTCTTTTGTCATTGTGTAATGAAATTGGTCTGATACTATTTTATTTTCTCTCCTCATCTTGAGAGATTTGGAAGAACTGTGTGTCATTTTTGTAAAATACTATTCAGTTTGTACTTGATTGATGATCTGTCTTTTATTTTCTATTTGTGTCTGTTTTATCGTTATCTACTCATATTGCTCTGTTTTTCGATCTTGTTCATTCAGTATGTATTTTGAAAATTAGTTTTTTTAAAAAGACCCCCCAAAAAATGGACAAAATTATGATTTTTGAGGCCTGGTCTCAATCATACTATGTCATTTAAGTTTAAGATACATTTTTTCAATGTTTGCTGATCATAATCCTTTACTTACTCACTGCTGTAAATAAAACCAGCAAACAATCCACCAGCAGCTTTTGATGGATGGTGTATTTTGTGTGTTACTTATGCTAACGTTGTTATTTTTATTGTATTTCTTATTTCAAAGGTTTCTGCCATCACCAGAATGTCAAAACTTACCTTGGTTTCGTCAAACAAATGCTTTGGAGGAGAACAAAGGGTTTATAGCCATGAAAGGTAAAAGCATGGTTTGTAGCAGAGTGCAGGTTAAGTTAGATTGACCCAGGTTTAAATCTCGTTATAAGGAAAAGTTATAAAATTAAAATTAAAAGGGATTACTCCGCCTCCCAGACAATCTGAATTGAAGAATGCCGTACTTAGGTTTTGAGCTTTCGCCATTGCACAATAGTCTAGTATGATATACTACTGTACCATTTGAGTTGTTGGGGTGCCTGATCAGGATGAGCAGCCAGCATCTGTGGTGTAGCAGTTAGGCTCTTCACCATTGCACGCACTAAAACGTGAGTTATTTTTCTGAGTTTAGAAGTTTTGTATCGAGTATGCTTTCTGTCTATGTCGATGCTTCGTGTACCCCTCTCAGCTTGGGTTCGCCCTGACAACTGGGGTCAAAGAATAGTGTCAGTGGGTCGTGAAACTTCTACCGTTACAATTACATGGTGGGTGAAAAGCTTAGTTTCATTTCCTTTAAATTTTAGTTTGTATCTTTCAGGATGGGCCTCGGATAATACTAGTTCTGTTGTTTCCACCAGACTCAGCCAGGGGCAGAGTATTGGAGATAGTGTATACTAAATTCTCTCCTCCTTTGAGCTATTAACTTTTCATACCCTTTACAACAAAGGTTTCGGTTTTCAGTGTGACTGTCCAATTGTCCGACTGTCAGTTGTTCCATCTATAAAACTTTTCTAGAAAGTGGGCAACTGGCTGTTTGCCTCGATAGCTTCACGTTGAGTGTCATTTCCCTTCTCTTGTATTAGCATTATTGATTCAATTTTGTCACACATTATCTTCGAACATTAGCATGCTTTAAATAATTTTTACTTTTGTCCTCATTTTTGTTTGAATGAAATTGTTTGTATTGACCTTACATCTAATGGTTGATCTTTTTTTCCTCTCTACTTCTCACACCAGCTCTGAGGTCAACTGCACCATGAAGTTTGGTGTGTTCCTACCGTCAGACGCACTGGATGGGAAAAAGTTGCCTGTCTTCTATTGGCTGTCTGGTAAATATTTCCTCCTAGTGTTTGCAATGAATTCTTTTCAGAATATGAATTGTCATACCAGACTTTACAGAATCATGCAATGTGTACAGTTGAGCCTTGTCCATGACAGTCACCTGTAGAAACGACCATTTCCAGCTTCCTTCGGTGTGTTTTTCTATGTTATATTGACGTCCACGTGTCTAAGACAACCACAGTTCTCATTGACAATGGGTGGCCATCTTGGACTATTTTGACCGCAGTTGGTCGCTGCCTTAACTTCATAGCTTAGTGGTCAGTGGTGTGTCTCTCTTGGGCTGGATGAGATAGATAAAAGATCTTTGGTTACTTTCGGAGGAAATTTTTTTAAACGTGTGTTACGAACAATGAAGAAGTATATTGTCATACTTGGTGGATAATTTAAAATTCATATATAAATATATACATATATATATATATATATATACAAACAATGAAGAAGTATATTGTCATACTTGGTGGATATATATATAAATATGCAAGTAATATATTAGGTAAAAATTCCTCCTCATCCCCCCTGAAGTTTGGCCAAAACTTGTACTGTTGTATGTAAAAAAGTGAGGCACTTTCTGGAGCAACTTCTTTTTTCCTCTTATTTAACTCATCTCCGAGAGGGGGAAACTCACAATTCCGGGGCCCTGTTTTTGTACATACGATATCTAAAAGTGACATGTACTAAATTGATTATTAAATCAAAACATGTCAACCTATTTTGGTAGTTCTTTATCTAATGAATGGACTCTGGGTAAAAGAAACCTGTTTTCGACCATTGCCAACTGTTAACCCTCTTAGCGTTAAGCCATTTTTACTAATTCCCTTCAGTACTGGGTTTATTTTAGAAAAATGCTAATTTTCAACATGGTTATAAAAAAAGCTTATTTATCATAATTTTTAATTGCAGTAAGAAGGAAAAATGTGTCTGAAATAATGAACTACCCTTATGTCTGGTTAACTGTGGTTTTTATGATGATGTTGTTGTTGGTATTTTTAGTCCAGCCTGCTTGGAGATCAGCAGGAATATCGATATATCCCCTTTTGAGCTTAACCTCGCTAGACCTACGACACGATATATCCCTGTCATTCACACCTAAATCTTTTATTTGAGGACCTAATCCTTAAAACTCTTCATCACTGTTGTCCGATTCCAGAAAAATGTTGAGCAAATCTGTGTCTAAATCAGCTGAGGAATCAGACATTTTGAAAACTAAACAATATCCTAGAAAATTGTCTAGAAAAAACTCAGAACTGATCACTGACTGCCAAATGCACGGCCAACGGCACTAATAAATGTTGCACTGGTTGACTGTTGTCCCCAGTCATTTAAAAAATGGCTATTCTCATGTCAGCAGTATAGTTTCTACTCTCATGTCGGATCATGATGCGCACGAAAGGGAAGTATGAGTCATCACGTCAGGATGCACACGCAGAGGGTTAATTTGACATCAAAGTCGTTGTAAAGGAATGTTCCGGACCACTCACTGGCACAGCGGAAAGTGACGCTTTTTTTGCATAATGCAACAAAAGGGTTAGAAAGTATCCAAAAGTTGAGGATTTTGAATGTGATCTTTAAAAAAATATTACGGGCATGAAAAAAAATGGTTAAAAAAAATTCTATAGCAAAACGTAAAAAACTAACCAGCCCACTACTAGTACAAACTATTTTTCTAACTACATACCAAATTTCAAGTCTCTGTTTTGGAAAATTTTAAAAATGGTGGAGAAAGGAGAAAAAACCGGAATATGCAAGTGTAAAGTGGTGAAAAAATGTGTTTTGAGATAAACAAGTTTAACTTCGAAAATGTTAGTACACAACTTAGAACCCAGTAAAATTGAATTCTGTTAATGTTACTCACTCAGTGACTTTTGTCAATAAAATCTAGACTGAGGGATTGGAAAATACCAAAAGTAAAAAGTTCTCAGATGGAGTGAAAATCAGTCCCAGAGGCCCTAGACCCGACCAGCGAGCCCCCTTAATTTTAAAGATAAGAACCCAACAGAGATTTCATCCTATAACAAATTCCAACGAAGCCTTACATCATGTTTAAAAACAAGGTCGCTCAAGATTATTCAAACACAAACGAGGAATTAAATTGGGTATAGAAAAGAAATCTTTATTTTCCTCAAAACCAGAAAAATGGATAGAGTGCCTTTTGTGAAGAAATTGTTTCTGGTCTTTGGAGGTTATGATAGATTGTAAAATGCACAGCTCATAGATCTTTCTGTTGAGTATGAATGTGAGCTATGTATGTATGCTATGTATTATAGTTGTTACTTTTTTTTATAACTTCTGTTTTCAGGTTTGACTTGTACAGAGCAGAACTTTATCACAAAGGCAGGAGGTCAGAGGCTAGGAGCAAAGTTCAACTTCATTATTGTCAACCCTGATACAAGTCCACGTAAGTCTATTTGTGTGTTTGTTAATTTTATGGTAAAACTTTCTGTTGTAAGTCATTTTGTTGTAAAAAAGAGAGGCATGTCGACACGATATCCATAGTGCGAGGAAAGAGCAAGGCAGACAGACAAAAAAACGAGGATATCAATGGGGCATTTTGAAGGGCTGTAACTTGTTTCTAAAAGTTAATGAGCTAACTTGATTGGTGAAGAAAGAGGAAATGGATACTACCGAGTAACAAGTTCCTGGACAGTGTGTTGGAGCAGGGCTTCTGTAAGTGAGCTCTTCCACCACTAGAGGCACTGTACCCCCCACAGGTACTAACTGGTAACAAAAAAATAAATCCTGAACTTTTCGGACCATATGGAAATGCTATCGATGAGGAATAAAATTCTTAGGATCATATTTACTGAAACAGCCTGTACCAATACAATTTTTATATATATATAAAGTACTGTCATCCTATGTTTCTTGTAGTGTAGTTCTATACTGTTGTCATAATGTATTATCGGCATCTGTACAAAATCATTATAGTCCCATAGACAGACAGACAGATAGACATAGACTGTAGACAGGCAGAAACAAAAGAGGGAAAGTAGAGAAGCAGAGCCTATCATTGATGTCCAGCAACCAGCAGCAGGCCATT
This sequence comes from Aplysia californica, assembly GCF_000002075.1. Taxonomy (NCBI): domain Eukaryota; kingdom Metazoa; phylum Mollusca; class Gastropoda; order Aplysiida; family Aplysiidae; genus Aplysia; species Aplysia californica. Next base: position 70,419 of record NW_004798474.1, on the reverse strand, counting down.
TTGAAAGTAAAAATAAAACTCTGTTAAGTTTTATTTTGATTACAATAACTCTACTTTCAGGTGGCTGCAACATTGAGGGTGAAGACGACAGCTACGACTTTGGATCAGGGGCCGGGTTTTATGTGGACTCAACCACCGACAAATGGAAGAAGAACTACCGCATGTATTCCTACATCACGAAAGAGGTGTGGGGCTGTAGTATTGAAAAGGGTGAAGGGGGGAAGGAAGGGGGAGGGGGGTGGATGTTATGGTAATTTTTTATAGAGGTGCGGGATATCTGGGTGCTATTTTAGCCACATCGTCATATTCATATCACTGTTGCCCCCAGGTCTTTTTTTTTTCAACTTTCTAGTTATTGTTATGGTAAAAGAGTCAGTTACTTGGTTTGTATCCTAATAATAACCTTGATAGATAATGATAAGTTGTATTATATTAATTATTTTTGCCCATTTTCATCTCAACGAGATGCTCAAAATCTATCACACTAAAAAGAAAGTCACCGGTATGTCAGACAAACTTCTACAAAAAAAAGGCTCACATTTCAGACATACTCATAAATTGATAAAAATCCACTATTACACAAAACCCCCCTAAAACAGATATAATGACACAAAAATACCAAACTGTTTCTTTATAAATACATAGTTGGACATAAAAAAGGCATGTGGCGTCGGTGGCCTAGTGGTTAGGCTCCCGGACTTGTAATCGTGAGGTTGCGAGTTCGGGGGTTCGAGCCGCTGGTCCGACGCACTTTACACAAATTTTCCTGACTTCACCCAGGTGGGAACGGGTACCTGGTCTTAGACGGTGAAAGATCTTGTCAGTATGTTTGTGTTTTCGCGCCCATAAATGACATCTTGCACTGTGTGGTTCTTAGGAAGTTGAGTTTGTTTCATAATGCTCTCAGGTCTGCTGGGGTAATAGTATAGGTTGTTGGAATGCTGGGGAAGTTCTTGTTCACAAGAGCCGGGAGCTACAACAAAATACAGAAAAAAAAGAGCTTGCTGTTGAGCGGGAACTTGCGCTGTACAAATGCTACCTATCATTATATGGTTATGGTTAACAACTCGCAATGAATAAAACAGTTGTTTCGCCTTGTTTCGTTTAGTACAAAAAATCCCGCTATTGAGGCATTGCCTCTTTTGTTCAAGTCGTAATGTTGACCAAGGTGAGCCCTTTCTCAAGTCTACAAAAATATATGACTTGGGTAATTATGTTATAATTGCCCTAGTAATCCCCCCCCCCCCCCCCCCTCTCCAGACAAACAAACCAGCAAACAAATCTTCCCCCCCCCCCCCTAAAAAAAAACCCCCAAAAAACCCCCTAACCCGCATATCCTCAGTGAGTTAAGTGGGACCACTGTCGAGAGTTCTCTGGGGCCGCTGCAGTTATGATTAAATGTGAACAGGATATTTGTATTTGATGTGTTATGGTTAGGTTATAGTTGTTTTTTAGAACATGTTTAGCTCGTTCTGTACCCAGAGCTAACTCCTCGCCTGTTGTAAACATAACAGTTTAAATGTAATGTCTTTATGAATTGTAGCCTTTTTTGTATGTCTTTATGAACTGTAGAACTTTTCATTTAGTTTCATCTATATGGAAATGTTGTAGTATGTTTATGAATTGTTGAATATTTTGTTTAGAGTTTTACACAGAAATGTAGTGTATCTTTTTGAATTGCAGAGTTTTTTGTTTAGAGGTTTGTATAGACAAAGGTTTGTCTTTTTGAATTGTAGAATTTATTGTTTAGTAGTTTTATTTTTTTCTGTATTTTGTTGTAGCTCCCGGCTCTTGTGAACGAGAACTTCCCCAGCATTCCAGACAGAATTGGTATTTCTGGCCACAGGTATGTTGTCAAGTCGTTCACGTAAAACTTTAAAAGGGATTGGGGGGGGGGGGGGGGGACATCGGCGCCTGTGGTTATGCGCTTTGCCATCCCTCCCAGAAGACGTGAGTTTAATTTCCATCTGTAGAGAATTTCTTTCTTATTGAACATTGTATCCCTCTCGGCCTTTGTCAAACTGTCATTAGGTACCAGAAACTAAATTTTCAAAGTAGTTGTATGCCAAATTTATCAGTTCCATTTGAAAGGCCTACATCCACTGAGCATTTTGGTACCATTCTTTAACCTCTCGGTCAATTTTTAAGAAAATGGTAGTTGTTTAAAATTTGATCAAATTTGTTAAAGTCAGTCACTGGCTGCAACCCCATGTTTGACAGACAATAAAAGAGTACCAAGAGCACTAAACATGTCCACATTAACAGAGTACAATAACTATAACAAATATATGGAGCCTAATTTTTTTCAAGACTGTGAGATCATTACAAATCAGTACTTTATCGCCTCAAACACGATGATCTGTCATTATTTCAACAAAAACACCGAGCGTTGACCCCGCCGGCGCCGCACCGGGCCCCGCGACGAGCGAGTCGGCTCTATACTGTATTGTACCCCGCGTGCGGGGTCACTTGCTTTCTGAGTCTCGCGGAAGGATTGATGAAAAATAATTCCATGTTAATTACTTTATTCTAATAAAAAATAAATTGATCTTTTATTAAATATAGTTTTTAAGCCGGTATTTTACATATTATGGGTAAAAATTGATCTTTAAACATTTTGACAGTATTTTTAAAAGCTTTCTATTTAGACGCCAAAGGCAAAACACATACCACGGGAAAGCCCGTTTAAAGCTCTACAGTTCTCCGCCAATGAAAAGACGGTATTTAATAATTCCTCGTTCCGCGAAGCATTTGAATGCACCCATGTCAATTTTTCAACCGGCCGACCACGCATTCTGACCGCGAGGGGCTTCGCTTTCGTCGGCGATTCTCCAGCTCCTACTAATCGGACATAAAAACAACTTACACCATTGTAACGAGGAAAAGCTGAACTTTTAGAAGGTGTTTTATAGCGAAAGAGCAAAGAAACAGCGATAGGAATTACCCCGATTTCACCAATACCACACGGTCGGAAGGCCGCGAGTGCCTGCGAGGCCGTGTTTACGCTACCTACTGTCATGCAGATTTGAAGATTGTATGGTTGCCTTGAACCTCACGTAGATTATACCAGTGGATGGTTGGCGGGTGCTCTGGTGTGGTTTGCTCCTTCTTTCGTATCAAGCCTCTAAATAGTTAAGTTGCCAAAGAGCTTCTTTATCTTGAAACTTGCTGAGAATATAAAATGAGGTGTTTTGTCAGCTTACTGCAGTATAGTGGTTAGCCTGTTGACTGTTGGGCCCAATGGTGTGCTATTGGGAAAGGCATTTTGCATTATATAAACTTTCCTCACTTCGCCCAGGTGGGAATGGGTACCCAGCGACAGGCGCTGAAAAGATCTTGTCTGTATGTTAATGTTTGAACACTTAACCGGCTGCTTGTACTGTATGCTTGCTAGGAAGCTGAGAATACTTCTGAGTGTTCTAGGGTCTGACAATAGTTGTAAAGCACATAGAGCTTGCTGTTGAGTGTTGGATTGCACTCTGTGAATGCAATCATTATTATTAATGCTATCCCATCCTCCTGCATAGGTATGCACTCTATAAATACAGTCATATTATTATTATTATTATTATTATTATCATCTCATCCTCCAGGTGGGTGGTTGGAGGGTGCCATGGGTAGGTCCTACTTCTTTTCTTTCAGTCAGTTGTTTCTGTCTTGTCTGTCTTGCTTTTTCTCAGCACTAAAAGACCATTATTGTGTTGATGTGCTTTTCTTTACTCAAACTAACAAAATCATCGTCAGGCTGGAGTATGCACTCTATAAATGCAATCATCATATATATTTTTGTTGATATCTGGTTTTCCAGCATGGGAGGTCACGGTGCCCTGATCAGCGCCCTGAAGAACCCCGGAATGTTCCGCTCCGTGAGTGCCTTCGCCCCCATCTCTCACCCAACCAAGTGCGCCTGGGGAAAGAAATGCTTCGGTGGATATCTGGGCTCTGACGAGAACGTATGGAGGGTAGGTCATCTGCTTTATCAATGCCTAGTGGTCTGTTCCTTCTTCTGTATGAGTGCTACTTGTGTTATCTTCTTTTTGCTGTGGGTGGCTTGTGGCTGCACTGGTGTGGCCTGCTTTTGGTTCTTCTTTTTAGTGATTCTTTTTAAAATCATATTGTGTTCCATACGAAATTTGGGTGACTGGGTGTGCCATGTTGGTATCATGCTCAACCACTGAACTGAGTTGTCAGCCCCGGTTCAAGTCCCCAACAGGGCATTCTTGAACTCTGGTTGTTTTGTTTTCTCAAGGCTCTCAACTGGACGAGTTCAGTCTTCTCTGAGATGGATTGCAAGTTTGGAGGTCCACTTTGTAAAAATATCGCGTGTTGAAAGGGGCGTTAAATACGTACATTTACTTTTTTGGTGTGCTTGGAAACTGCCAAAGGTAGTCATAGGTCCTTACTCTATATTGTGTCTCTGTTGCTTCCGTCTTGCTAGGTGGTTAGAGGACGCAACTGGTAGGCCCTATTTCTTTTCTTCCCCTCTGTTATTTCTGCCTGTCTGTCTTGCTTTTTCCCCCCATCTTCACTAACTGATTGTTATTGTGTCGGTATGCTTTTCTTTTCTCAAACTGTCTTAGCTGTTTAGAGCTATAAATGGCTGCTCGATTAAGTTTCTACACACTCTCCCTTCCATGTGACTCTACGTGAAATGTATCGATGGTGTTGTGCTCTATGGAACTGAAAGAAACAAGTCCAATTCTTTTGTAAATAATTTGTTCTTCATAACCAACGAAATCTGTCAATTATGTGCAATAATTTCATATTTAGACAGAATAATACAGTCCGTGCCGGCTTTAATTTTTGCTATATAAATTACACGCCTTTAAGCACGGTAACTTCGGCTTCAAGCACGCTTCATTTACAAGACAGTCAATATTTTCATGATGACCCATCGAAGTTCGAACACAGTCTACACCGCAGCAGTGGAGTGTGTCAAGAGAAACACGAAGAACGATTATGTCTACTTCGCACTCAAGCACGCTTCGGCTTTAAGCACGCTTCGGCTTTCTCCCGCCGACCGTGCTTAAAACCGGCATGGACTGTACTAACACCATTGATGTGATTCTACTTCAAGCATCGTGTCTTTCTGTGGTGCTTTTGAACGGTTGTTTACGTTTTTTCCATTCAGGAGTACGACGCCACAGAGCTGGTCAAGTCCTACAATGGACCGCCTCTGGACATCTTGGTGGACCAGGTGAGTTCTCATTTGGTCATTGTGGGTTGTGGGTGGTTGGAGGGCGCCACTGGTAGGTACTCTCCCTTTCTTCCCTCTCATTTCTGTCCGTTTGTCTTACATTTTACCCAGCACTAAATAGCCTTTATTGTGTCAATGTGGTTCTCTATAATTTACTCAAACCAAACAAAACATCATTGTGGGTGGTTGGAGGGCAGCACTGGTAGTAGTGATAGGTTCTTTTGGTACTTAATGGTACTTATTTGCTTTTCCTTTGTTCTGTCTGTCCTGTTTCTTTTTTTTCTTTGCATTTTAAAACTGTTGTGTTGATGCGCTTGTCTTTCACGGCGCACCGGCAGTGGAATTTTAGTTGTAGCGGGGGGTTCCCTGCCGAGCGCCTTATCCCATCGAGGTCACGGGGGTCAGCTCCCTGTCGCCGCTCTGTCTAGGCTGACTTCATTTTTGGTATTTTTCAATGTACAGTTTTAGGCGCATCCTTGTATTTATGGTAATTTTCATTTAATGCACCCAAAGCTTGCATTTCTGCTCTTGAGACCCAAAAAACAACGGACACTGTAACTTGTCTGGTTATTTCGTTAGACGCGCTGAATGCTAAATTGTAAAAATTTTTGTACGAGTGTCAATGAAAGAGATTCAATATAAAATAAAAAGCATGACAAAAACTGTCAAACTTTTGGAACATGAACAACCTAACATTGGTGCAGGTACTCATTTGGATTCATAATCGCTTTGGAAAGTGAAGCTCCTCGTGGTCGGAATGCGAGGTCGGCCGGTTAAAAAATTTACACGCTTACATTCAAATGCTTCACGGAGAGATTGATGATTAAATACCATCTTTTCATTGTCGGAGAACTGTAGAGCTTTGAAAGGGGTTTCCTGTGGTATCTTTTTCACCGTTGATGCTACCCTAAATAGAAAGCCTTTAATAGACCTGCATGTTTGCCGACAATCGTCTGAAATCCGACAATCGCGACCCGACCCGTGAGCCGGCCTACTTGTATCAGTCAATGTGCGAAGTGCGAGGCCTGGCCGACTGCCAGCGCCCCCTTATTCTCCCATCGGCTTTGTCGGCACTTTTTCGTTTTCGTGCCGATGTCGGCGTTTTCGACATAATTGTCGGAACTTGAGTAGAAATACGAAAAAGAACGACCTAAATTATCTTCTTTCAGTTTCGTGCTCGAGCGCCCATTTTGAATTTCGTTTGTAAACTGATTGTTCAGATCATGTGGATTCATTCAAGTCCGACTAACTTGTTCTACTAGATCTAGATCTAGATTTATAGATCATTATAGACCTCAATGGAGGATTCATATTCCAATTCTATGGTGTCAAACTCAAACCCTATCGTAGGTTGTGCTGTAATATTAATTAATGTTGGTAAAAAGCATTTCATCAGGTGCGTGAATTATTAAATATTTTGGATCTAGACTCAGCTGAGTCCCTTTGTTCGGAATCGGATGCGGATTTCTCGTTCAAGGCCTATTCCTATTCACATGTTCTACTAGATATCTAGATCTATATCTAGATCTAGAATTATTTAGATCACTAGATCTAGATCTATATGGGAATTCATATTCCAATTCTATTGTGTTATTGTATCAAACCCTAAGTATTATAATTATAGCAATGTAGGGCGGGCCATTGTGCTCCTTTGTTTATGTTTTGGAGTGTGGTTTTTTTTGTTGTTGTTATTTTTCATTTTGGACTTGTGCTGGCCTTTTTACTTGAGGGCCGTTGCAGGTTCTTTTTTGGGGTAGGCCTAGGATTTGGGTTAGGGTTAGGTCTCTTCTTTAGTGTGTTTTTTGGGTGGTCGCTAGTTACTCGGAAGTCCTTCCTTTAATGACACCTGCACAAAAGCTCTAAAGGGGGTGGGGGGGGGGGGGGGTCGCAAAATTTTCAAACAATCTGGTTGAGGCTCACATGCAGGTCTACTTTAAAAATAGAGTTAAAGTTTTTAAAGATAATTTTTTACACGAAATATGTAAAATACCGGCTCAAAAAAGGTACCAATAGAAAGATCAGTTCATTTTGTATTAAATTAAAGTAATCGGCTTGGAATTATTTAGCATCAATCCTTCTGAGAAACTCGGAAAGCATGTGACCTCCCACGTAGGGAACATTCAGTACACTACAATATAGAGCTGACTCACTTGCTGCAGGGTCCGGTGCGGCCGGGTCACGCTCAGTGTTTTTGTCGAAATAACGTCGTGTCGTCATCGTGATTGAGGCAAAACACCACTAATTTGTAGTGATCTTGAAGAAAATTAGGCTCCGTATCTATGTTATACTGATTGTACTCTGTAAATTTGGAGATGTTTGGTGCACTTGATACTCTTTTATTATCTGTCGAACACGGGGTGGCAGCCAGTTAGCAACTAGCAATATTTGATCATATTTAATTAACCCTTTCAAACTGAGCAGGCTTGGCCAGCTGTGGCCCCCCATCCTTAAGACAAGGGCAACAACTCCATGAAAATTGAAGGGGTACCTAACTAAAAAAATTGTATAAAATCACAAACACAACCAAAAATGATGAAAATAGTATTTTCTGAAAGGAAAATGAATGAGCTAAATTACTAGTACAAAATTATAAGTGGAATAGAAGAGTATGAAATGATATGAGAGGTCTTTCTGAGATGCGTGTCTTGGACTCCGAGTCTAGATCTGGATCTCGTATACATTTTTTCAACTCACGAAGTTTCTGCCACTGACAAAGAGGTAATCCACACAAAAGAAATACAACACCTTCACAGAGATTGAAGCCTCTGGTGGAAACTTTAAAGCACCTAAAAGACTTTTCTTTGGGTGATTTTATTTTGTTTTTGCCGTATTCATATCGGGCAGCTTTGCGCCCATGCATCCTTTTGTTCCCGCTCAAAAAGTGACTCTTTGTGCTTGCGAAACAAGAAAAACACCATATTAAACCGGAACTCTTCCTCTAAGATAGCTAAGTGAAACTTCTGATGATAGTAAAAGTAGAAGCGTCCCGCGGCAACGAAACAAACACCCCCGTGGCGGGCGCTATAGGGATGAGTGAGGGTCACTGGCGCGGGCGCATATGGGCGCTGTAAGTGCAAAACGGTTAAACAGCTACCATTTTCTTAAAAAATGACTGAGAGGTTAAAGAACGGTACTAAAAATTCTCAGGAGATGTAGCCCTTATATGGAACAGATACCTTTGGCATACAGCTACTTTGAAAATTTAGTTGCTGGTACCTACTGTTTCCCAGGGTGCTGCTGACAACTTCCTGAAGGAAGGCCAGTTGTTGCCGGAACGCCTCATGGAGTCGTGCGCCGAGAGCAAGATGCCGTGCGTCATGCGTATGCAGGAGGTAAGTCTCAGCGAGCCACCGGAGTTCCCTTAGCGATTATAATGGAAGCAAAATGGCATTTCTCTTTATTTTGAGACCGGTCTTGCTGAATAAGTGTATTTTTCAGTTAAAATTTCGTAATTTTGTTTTTAATTTTGTTTTATGACCAATTTTTACCCAGTTCATAAATATATCCGATATATCCGATATATCAATGGGAAGCCTATTCGTTGCTGAAGAGAATGAGATAATCTTTAGCGAGAAGCTGTGATTTAGATACAGTGTCCTGAATGTTAACTCACTCACTGCCAGGCATTTCTCGGCAGGATAACTGAGGAATGCCAGGCTTTCGGGACCATTTTCAAAACCTGACTGTGAGCTATTATTTTGTGCACAGCATTGAACTTTTCCACAAACAATGACATTGAAATATACTCAACAAATCCCCCAAAAATTTTGTGATACCTTTACCATGTGAAATTTTATGAGTTTGTGAATATGGGGCAAAATCGAGAAAAAAACTTTTTACATAACATTTAGGTGCTTGGTACATTCAGTCGATATGCATGCTTTTATATCTTTATCTCTGCAAGAAATAGATGTTGTACCAACTGGTATGTTGAAGAGTCACTTTGAAAAGATATCTAACTATTTTATATAACTGGAATATCATTTAAGTCATCAGTCCACCCATCCTGAGCATCAACATCAGGGTGTGTGGTTACAGGACGGGGCATGGCCACTGGGGGAGGGGTGCCACTATTTGAAGTTTGTTGTGTAGACATAGAAGGGTCTATGTCAGCTGTATTCTTATCATTTGGGGTGTAAATCTATGTTGTGTGATCTTTGACGTTTGCGTGACGGGACCGGGAAGCATCGGATAATAGGTCTGAGCATGGGGTACACCCGATTCTAGATCTGAACACCCGATTCTAGATCTGAACACCCGATTCTAGATCTGAACACCCGATTCTAGATCTAGGCCTAGTTCTAGCACAATTTTCATCTTCACTTGAGTCCGCACCTCTCCTATTTCCTTCCCTATACTCATTATCAACTTTGTATGACGATTCATCATCACTATCATCTGCAAAAAGATCTAGATCGTAACTGAGCGTTAGTAGTTTCTAGTTCGTTTCGGGTGAGTTTGAAAAAGTCCGATTTTTAAGAAGCTTATTCAAGGGAAGTTACTGCAACAATGCGGAATCGAAACTAAACTGGCTTATGTCGCCTACTTCCGACTGCCAAGCCCGAAATGCGTCGGGGAATGTTTGAAAAATAGTAGTAAAAACGCACCCGACTAGGGTTTCTGGTTTGGCAGGCAGCGGTCTACGCGGATCACCCGACAGGGTTCGGGCATGGCAGTGAGTGAGTTAAAAGCAGGTCACTTCCCTGGTTCGTTGGGAGCACAGTGGTAAAACTGCTGATTCACAAATTTTGCTTCCCTCAAAAACAAGCACAAGCCAATATTTTTTACATATCACTGGTACGAACCCCCCCCCCCCCCCCCCCCAAAAAGAGCTTTTTTATTGGTGTATTTTGTTTTACATGCAGTATATAGAAGCTTTGTAACTTGTTTTAAAAGTTATGACATCTTTCCCCTAACTCCGCAGCACAACGTCCTGTTCTGAGAACCTACAATCACTTAACTTAAACTTAAACCAAAACTATGATCTGCACACCAAACAGTATTTTTCAGTTCGGATATATGAAAGTAAGGGCATAATACAAAGTTTACAATGTTTATCTTGTTCTCAGCCAGAATACTACAACTAGACTGGAATAAAATTGTTTATTTCAACATCTGCAGTCTTTTTTTTTGTTTGTTTTTTTGTAAAGTGTTTTACGGCGCTCGCAACTGCATAGGTCATATGAGCGCGCGGGACACACCTAATATTTTCAGTTGGTAGGAAATTTTGAATTTTGCCCGGTTGGCGGCCGAAGCCTACTCTTATCGATTTTAGACCACCAAGGGATCTTTAACGTGCGCAACTTGCACACGGGCCCTCCGAGATTTTTCGCCCTTGTCCGAGAAGGCTCGGTGTAGATCTTTCCTACCAGAAGATCAGTGGTGTGGCTGAAAGACAGCAGTAAGAAGAAGTGAAGGAGTAGCAGTAGAAAGGCTGCAGAAAGAATCAGGAGCCCAGAGGAAGGGGCAAAGGAGGTGAGGGGGTGGGGGCAGAAAGAGGAGACGAAAGCAGACGACAGAACATTGCTAGAAAGCAGGAAATGAGGTGAAAGGAGACAAATTTAGAGAAGAAAATTTTTCGGTCGCTACCCGGATTCGAACTCGGGACCTTTAAATGAGAGGCCAACACCTTAACCTCTAGGCCACGAGAGCCCCCCATCTGCAGTCTGAAAGATCAGACCATGGGTGAAAGTGACAAGAGATGGGTTAGCCTGAAAATTCTGTTGTTCGAATGGATAGCCTGAAAAGTTCATAGTAAATTCCACGCGGCCTGAAGAATTGGGTAGGCTTCTCAATTTTCTAGGGGCATGTCACATAACAATGACAGCACGTGCTCCATTTAAGTATATATAACATACATACACACACACACACATACATACGTAGCCAACATTATATTATATCCCCTCAACAAAATTTCAGTGTGGTACTGGAGTCTTGTGTGACTTAACATATTTCAGTCAGTTCTTACTTGTTATATATTCATATTTTCTTATTTATATTTTCCACTCATCATGTTATATTATAAAAATGAATCCTACTTTGAGCCTGTGAAAGGGCCTAGAAACCAGTCTTGGTGTCATCATTCATGATATATAATAAACATGAAAGTAGGTACCACAAGCGAAAATTTTTTGGAACAATATTGACGTTTAAACCTCAGGGGTTCAAATCTACTCTATGAAACAAGAACATTAAAAAAAGAATTATCAAAATCCATCAATAAACAATCGAGATATGGTATTTCAAAGTTTTATTTTTGAACGAAACCTTTTCAACTGCGACTTTCACTCATGTTTGAGGTGTTCCAAAATACAAAGTGCATGATCAAATCAATGAAAACTTTGTTTTTTCAAGAGCTGTCAACACAAATATTGATATCTCTAAATCAAAGCATGTTAGAATGACTGGTTTCCAAGATATAGGCCTTCAAAAATTGAAAATAAATGCCAAAATTTGTCATTAAGAGCTCAGAACCCTATTTTAACCTCTTCCAAATTAGTCAAAACTGCCTCCTCATTAGTGAAAATCACACAATCATTACAAATACATGCATAGACTTAGCTGAATTTTTTTCAGACCTCTCTAACCATAAGTAACTTTTCTGAACTCCTCTGAAGTGGGCTTCGGTGCAAAAAACGCCTCTTGGAAAAAAATTAGGGGAATTCTGGTACATCCTCGGGCAAAAAGCATCACAACAAGTGAACAAATTAAGCTACAGGGCTAAATCATACATCAAATTAAAGCTCAATGCAAGCTCTACGGGGCCAAATGAAAACTGTTTACTAAAACCTCTCATAACACTCCATAAAAGGGCCATAATGCCCAAAAACCTGCCACTATTGAGTGAAAATTATAACGTCTGCTGACTGGAAAAAATTCATATAAAATCAAAAAATTGTGCTACAAGGTTGAAGTATATATCAAATTAAAGCTCTTTTCAGGCTCTATACAGTGAATTAGTTTATAGAAAGAAAAAAAAACCTTCCAAACATTTCAGATATGGACAATAATGTGAAAAAGTCGTCAATATTGGTTCAGAAAATAAAGATTTCTGCACAGGGGGTTTAAAAATTTGAATTAAATCAACATACTGTTCTACCGTGGTTCATCTTGTATAATATAGATCTAGTTCTAGATTTATTTATCATTTTAGCTGAGAAAGAAACCAGTGGCTGGGGAAATACAATGTATCATCGTGTGTCCAGTACGTGGATGGAAGAAAGAGTGGGGGGGGGGGGGGGGGCATCTCCAATTAGCCTATCAGGTGACATCTAAGTCTAACTAAGTCTAAGAATACGTAAAAAGGCTGGTTGATTCAATAATTGAATATATCCACCAATCAAGAACGTAGATCTAGCCTTTTTTGTTACCGAATTAAATGCCAAACAATAGATCTACGAACATTTCCATCGGTAACATACTAACACCCGGTAACCCCCTTCCGAGTGTTTAGTAGTGTGTGATGACATGTTACTATAAATAGAACTCCCAGTTCAACTCTTCACGGCTTTATTCTTTCACTTTGTCGACCTGAGATGCTTTGATCTCGATGCATTTAGAATAAATAAGGTGTTCTTAGTTGAAAAGACAGCAAAAATACCACCACGAAGCGATACATTTGTATAGATCGCAATTAATTCACTATGAGGTGGGGGAAATATAGGTCGGCGTGATTCCCACCAAACAATAACAATCCAACCACACGGCAAGTGGTGGCCGATTAGTCTTATTTTTCAAAACACGATATTCATAAGTATCCTAAAAGAAAATTATGATAATACTTACATAAATTGACGCCATAAACAGATCTATCGAATGTTTCTTTTACTGAACCATCATTATAATCGTCTGCTGGTTGGGTCAAGTCAGAGGGGGTGGAAATGGGCGATGGAACAGCCGCAATGGCAGAATGACGATCTCCCGAAAGTGGTTGTTACCCTACTTCAGAAAAAGTAATAATTCTACTTCGTGGAACGTAGTTGGCTTTTCTAAACACATAAACTTGGTGGTAGAGATGTCTAGGAATATGATCATGGCACGTATAGCCCGATTTGTGTCGAATTTCATATTTTAAAATGCTTTCTTCGTCTTTACATCGTACTACTCAAGCTTTCCGCTCGGAATAAAAACATAAATACATTCCCCGGAAATTCTCCTGGAATCCCAGATTTTTATGTTTCAAACCGCAAGAAAATTCGATGATTCACGACTGAGAAATCGAAATTTAAAACAAGTACCCCCCCAAATCTAAGCGCGCAAAATTGCGAGACGGCCGAGTTTTCTCGTGTTAAACTTTAGTCAATTAAAAACTAAATATGCAATCATAAGTCTTGTATCAGTTTTTCGTTCACCATGGAGAAGGAAAGACACAGAAAACAGTGGTATAATTTTTATTAGTGTTTACCAAAATAAAAACCAGCTAATAGTTGGATAAAGTTGTCCAAATCTGGCCCCAGCCGTAGCTGTCTGCCTTGAAAACGGCTCGCCTGCGGTACCTAATGAAAGGCAAAAATGTTTGCTCAAACTCACAGTAGAGTAATAACTGAAATAGCTCTTTATAAAAATATATCCCCCCCCCCCATGCTTCCAAACGCTCAGACTTTGAATGAACTTTGGTGACCCCCAACAGCTCAACTGCCGGTACTCACACGATGCCGTATCATGTGATTCCAAACATGCGCAGGTTCACTGACCAGCCCAACAAGCTGACAATTGGATCGCGCTTTTTTTCTTTTTTCACAAGTGACAGCACAGAGACACACAGTGGAATCCTGTTATAACGAGGGGGGGGGACCGGTGCAAAATGTCCGTTATAGCAGGATTCTCGTTATAAGGGATCCAGTAATTAAAATAGTAAAGTAGGCCTAAACTTTGAGTTTGGTGTTCTGTTTATTCCTTTTTGTATTTCCCCTGATGATGATTTAGTCCAACATGATCTCTAGGTCTTACTTGATCAAAAATCTGACTGTATATTTGACTGTACATTACATATTTTTCCTCCAGGGTTACGACCACAGCTACTTCTTCGTCAGCACATTTATGGAAGACCACTTTGCCCACCACGCCAAGTTCCTCAACAACTGAGCCTGTTTTTGGAAATTTTCCTCAGGACAGAGTCGCTTCCCGCTCTCACTACCGCGCCTAATGATACAATGCGGATGGGATGAGTTTGTGCGAAGTATGTCGCAAGTTTTGTTATGATTAAGTCAGTTTGTTGCTAAAGCTTTATAACGTGCAAACCCATGAGTAAGTTGATTTGTTCCAAAATCTTTATACCCAAAGATTAAGTCAATTTGTTGTTATAGTTTTGTAAAATGAATATCATTGTCTTATTTTAATGTATTCATGATCAGTAAACATGTAATTTTTATTATTGTGTTAACATTGGCCAGTGCTTGGAGCTTGATAATGACTGCAGGTCATTTTTTATTGTAGTGAATTCGCTGTTGAAAGCAGCTGTTATTATGGTTTTAGACAAAGGACTATTCATAACTCGTTGTTGATTATTTTGCCGACCCTTGAATGCAGACATTTGTTTATGTTTGAGATAAAGGTGCTGGAGAGACTTAACTTATATCCTGTAATAATGAGGAAGGGTAATTAATTATTCAGAAATCATTAACCCATCAAGGAAGCATTTTTATAACTTCAAGGGCAAACAGTATACATAAACGCCAGTTAAAATCCAATTAGATTCAAACAGTTGTTCGTTGAAAAATCTTGTGGAGAAAGTATCCCTGACTAAATGAATGGACTACAATAGATTGAACATCCCGCATCCTAAATGATTCAAATTGTGTAGATGTCAATGGGAAATTTAAATCACAACAACTTTACTGTTGATCAGTATTTTTTGTTGAAGTTTCATCAAGTAGGCTACTCAAAGTGTGGCGTACAGTACCAAGCTCATACATGAATACAGTCAGTAAGTGATTCGGCTCGTGTCTCGGGGATACCATTTGTATTGACGGCTTCAGGTGGTTTAGGCTGAGATATATTACCTGTGCATGTACTTACTACTTACACTTACTAATACTATAGACTGTCAGTGCATCTTCTCTGGTGGTAATGGATACTGTCTATTTGTGTGGCACAGGGTTGGTGATTTTTTTCATAAAAATAAAAAAAATCGATTTTTTAAATTTAAATCATGATTTTTGTAATTTAAATCAGATTTTTTTGATTTTTTAAAAAATGTCGACAGTTTGGGATTTTTGGTTGCTAAAAGTATGTTCTTTTAGTGCAAAATGCATTGTCTTTATTTTAACTAATGATTAATTTAAGCAACCGCAAAAGAAAGCCTTAATCTGCTATATATATATCAGTGAATTATGGCTACAGACAAAAAATGAAGAAAATGTCAGCCTAAAAGGAAGGGGGGGGGGGGGGGGGTAATTATGCATAGATAAACTTGCATTTTATTACAGTGTGTGTGTGTGTGCACGCGCTTGTGTTTGTCTAAAAAGAAAAAGAAAATGTTAATTTCAATAATGAAAAAAAAGTAAATTGAATGCTGTATTATTTTACAGTGAAAAGCAGACTTTTAAGCATAATTATATTAGTCTACTAAACCTTATATCTGTTTTATAAAACCAAGGAAAGGAATTCTGAATGTTCAAATATGTAAAAACTGAATACATTTGTTAAAAAGTGATTTAAATCACTGATTTTTATTTTAAAAATCAAGTTGATTGAAATATATAAAAAAATCAACTGATTTAAATCAACCCAGCTCTGATTTCAATTATGGAAAAAAAAGTAAATTGAATACTGTACATGTATTATTTTACAGTGAAAGGTGGGAAAGCAGACTTTTAAGCATGATTATATTAGTCTACTTAACCTTATATCTGTTTTATGAAACCAAGGAAGGGAATTCTGAATGTTGAAATATGTAAAAACTGAATAAAAATAAATTTAAAAAAAAGTGATTTAAATCACTGATTTTTATTTAAAAAATCAACTGATTTAAATCAACCCAACCCTGGTGTGGCACTGTGGGAGAATGTTTCAATTTGTGCAGTTTCATTTCTATTCAGTTCTATATTCAACGACTTTTTATTGGTGTTTGTTTTTTTGTTTTATTAAATGATCTTAGAAACTGATGTTTTCAGCTTTGAAGGAGCAGAGAATTGTTATTTATTTTTATCCCCTTATAATTAAATCTTTATCTCTCTCTATGATGAGATCCGATTGTTCTGCAGAATTATTTTGACAAATTGCATTTTACTTAAATGTGTCAGAGAGTAGAAAGCTTTGTGTAACTGTTACATGCACACACTCTCCCTTTAAAGTTTACCTGCTGTGTGGAATGTATTGTGTGTGTAGTTACCGGGTACACCTGATTGACCAATCATCACTTTCCTCTCAGTGTTTCCAGACAGTAGGCCTACTGGACACTGATGACATTATTGCGTTGTTAACTAAGTGAATATGGTGAAAAGAATATATCCTGCCCATTTGTTTTGTGCCAATAATATGACAAACATCACAATCCAATCCCTCGAATAAATTTCTCATGAATATATTAATAAATTTGTACTTCAACTTTCTCTGTGTGGTGGCTCTAATTACAAAATATTTTTTCCTCTAGCACAATGCGCCCCCATTGATACAATTCTGGTCTTATGTAGGGCACACATGCTGCTGTGATCCTGTCTGTCTGTCTTAAGGCTTAGTGGGACAGTGAATCATCCCAGCTTCAAATGGGGGAATACTTGATGACCTGTCTTCCCCCTTGAGCCTCTCTCCACTGTACCACAGACAAGTCTTTTAGCTCTTCCCGTGCACACCTGGGGGAACGGCAGGACTGAGGTTTTGTGCTCTTTAGACTAAATGGAGGCCTCTTTAATTTAATACCCTGATGGTGCCAAAGGGGTATCCCAAAACAGAAAGTACCAGTCAGCCAGGGGTAATGTAAAAGGCAACTGTTTGTCTTTGAACTTGATCCCTCTAACCAATATCTCTAAAGGGGGTATAATAAGTGCATCGAAAAGATGAGGACGATAGATGTTTCATAGCATGGGTCTCAACTCAGAATTTTAAAAAAGGAGGAACTTTCCGCGTGATCGCGACAGAAGCCCATTTTCGCGAGACACCCACTATTATTACACTGTTTAACCCTAGAATGTTGAAATAAAAACCATCAATTTATCAAAGCAAGGTTATTTCATACCAGTTTGAGGGTTTGGAAAATAATTTCAAGTAATAGTCACTTACCAAATATTTACAATCTTGATTATGTACAGAAAGTTGTGGCGCCCTGTGGTCTTTTGTGACTTATTTATATTTTCCCTTCATCATATTCGCCTGCATATATAAACTATATAAAAATTAATCTTGTTTTTGAGCCTGAGAAAAGGCCTAGAACTAGAACCAGAATATCGACTGTCATGAACCAGTCTGGGTGTCATGATTTATATATATATATATACAGGGTCGGGAAATCGGGAAAAAGTCGGGAATTTTGAGATGGGTCGGGAGGTCGGGAAAAAGTCGGGAATTTTGTGATGGGTCGGTAAGTCGGGAAAGTATAGGGCCTGTGTAATGTGCAGCTATCTAGACTGTATGGGTGATGAATCTTAAAGAGGAAACGTAACTGAAACATCCGCTGTGACGGAAGTATGTGTGACACCGAGGCTCGATCGCGAAGAATCAAGATCTGCTTTCGTTACCGCCCAGAAATTTCCCGGTAATAGTCTGATAGATAACGCAACATTTGTAACATGCAGGTTGTGCATTATGAACGCTGTGTCGCCTTGAAAATAAATCAATATTAAAAATTGCCCTCTGCTGTCGCTTGTGGATAAAAAAAAAAAGAAAAAGAAGTTATACAAGCGTCTGGACAGGTTCGCCCTCGTGACCGGTCAATGAACCTGTGAGTACCGGCGGTCTGAGCGCTGTGAAGTATAGGACTCCTTTATAATAAGATACACTCGTGGAAGGGGATTTTTTTTTTTTGGGGGGGGGAGCTGAAGGCAACGCTAGAGGACAAAAACTGAACTTGGAAAGCAAATTTTTAGCATTTTGATTACTACTTTAGAGCTCTCTGCAAAGCGCGCGTTGGTGCAGGCCTTGAGTGGAATCAGGATCCGTCATGCCTTGTTATTGAACTAAAGTGTTCGCGTTTCATTGGATGGGGTGATTGTAATTTATATCTATATTTTATTAGCTTTCTGTTCAAGATTGGCAGATTTTCAGTGTCACTGCATCTTGCGCGCCCCCCCCCCCCCCCAACCCCAATTCTTACACCTCTCACACTGAATAGGTGTACTTGAGCCATTCTAGTTATTACTCTACTTTGAGTTGCAGCAATGGTTTTCGTCTTCACGTTTATTATATGAATCGTGACAACCAGACTGGTTATTGACAGTCGATTTTCTAGTTCTAGGTCTTTTTTCAGGCTCAAAACAGGATTCATTTGTTAAAATATAGGGCCTATAGTTTGTTATGTTGGCTAATATGATGATGGGAAAATATAAATAAGTAAGAACAGACTGAAATACCAAAGTCTCTCAAGATCCCAGTGCCACACTGACATGTTGACTGGACATAATGTACCTACATGTGTGTGTGTGTGTGTATTCACAAACATACATGTATTATATTAGATATAAATGGAGCACACGCTTTCATTGTTATGTAATGTGTTCCTGGAAAATTGAGAAGCTGGTTTGGCAGTCACCCAGTATTATAGTCATCTATTGTTTGAAGACTATACTACAAAATGTACATTTGCATTCATTTATAGACATTTTGACTTTTTATCTTTGATAGATTGGCTTTTTTGGGGATCATTCTTGACGCGCAGCGGCCTGATTTTTCGCTCGAATTGGGGCCTTGAAAATTTTTTCCAGGATTTGGTGGGGACCCTGTATATATATATATATATATATAAAATAAACGTGAAAGTCAAAAATAAATGCACGAACTCAAAGTAGAGTAATAACTTGAACAGCTCAAGTAGACTTATTCAGTGTGACAGGTGTAAGAACTGTGGGAGGGCAAGATGCGGTGACACTGAAAATCTGCAAATCAGTGAATCTTGAACAGAAAGCTAAAATATATAATTTACTGTCACCCATCCAATGAAACCCGAACACTTAGGCCCCTGTCCTAAGTTCATTACCACGCTTACAAGGTATGACGGATCCCGATTATACACAAGGCATGCACCAACGTGGACTTTACTTTGCAGAGAGCTGTAGTAGTAATAACAATTCTAAATATATACAAAATTTGCTTCCAATTTCTTTTTTTTTTGTTTGTCCTCTGGTGTTGCGTCCAGCCCTCCCCCCCCCCCCCCCCCATCCCTGAGTGTACCTTTTTAAAAAAATCAATTATCTTCCCCCATTCTGGAGTCCTGTACTTCACAGCGCTCAAAGCGCGCGCAGGTTCACTGACCGGTCACTCACATGACGAGCCCGACAAGAGGCGTGTATAACTTTCTTTTCTTTCTTTTTTTTGCCCCCACAAGTGACGGCACAGACTGTGGTGAAGAATATTATTTTCATGGTGACACCACCTTTGTATTGTAATGCAGAACCAGCATGTTATAAATGTTGCGTTATCAGACATTAACTGACAAATTTCTGAGATCTTGATTTTCCGGTCGAGCCTTGGTGTCACATATAATTCCGCTTGCGGCAATAGTCGCCTGTTCGCGTGAAACACTCTCAGACCGGGAAAATCACAATCGCGACCGGAAAAAATGAACTTAAAGACGTTATCAGAGTTGGCTTTCAAATAATATTCGAGATCTTTTATGCATTTTCCCGGGTCTCTGCGATTTTTTTCAAATTCCCGGGGCCTGGAAGTCACCCTGCTCCCAGCAACTCTCTTTCTGATTGGCCCGCTGTCGCAGTAGCGGAGTTTACGGAGGAAATGGCAGTAGCGGAAATCCGCTAAATAGCAGAATATTGAGACCCATGCGTAGGAAAGAAGCAAACCACACCAGAGCAATCACAACCACCTGCATGTACAAGAGGGTAACACAAAAAGGAGGAGAGATAAGGACGACAGATGTTCCATAGAAAAGAAAGAGCAAACCACACCAAAGCACCCACCAACCACATGTAAAAAGACCTCAGATTTAAATGAAGATTTCATTCATCATACAAACGACACAAACCTGAAACCAAAACACTATTTTTTTGTAACAAACATTTTTTTACTTTGATGATCCGTTCACGAAAACTTAAAACAAATCCCAGAAAAACAAACAAGAAGCAAGCAAATTGCCTTGCTACAGTCTTCGGCATGACGCATCGTATACCAACTTGCTAAAACTTTGAAACTTCTGCACTGTGACCTTGAGGAGAACTCTTCAATTTGGGGGGGGGGGGGGGGGGGGCAGGCAGGTGCTAGCAAGTCCAGGTTATGAGGATCTTTGTTGTACTAGAGTCAAAACAGTCAGTGTCTCCTCTTTTGTCTGACTGAGCATCTCAGAACAAGATCTGTCTTCTTCACTCTGAGGCTAGGGGGGGACTCTGTGTGAGGTTCTGTCCATAGATGATCCTCCTGTGCAGAGTATGCGACACTTTGACCTCTGACGATCTATGAACTATAATCTATGACCTTGGAATCACACTTGGGGACTTCATCCATCTTGACTATATTCTATTAAATGATCTTTTCTTTGTACATTCATTCATTCACTTTCACTCTTTTGATGGTCTAGAAACCTGACTTCAGTGTCACACTAAGCACACAGAATCTAAGAACCCCTACAATCATTTTTCCTTGTAGAGAAGCATTCATTCTCATGACATTAGTCAAAATGACCTATGACCAGTGGGTCGTATCCACTGTTATTTTCATCCACATGCCAACCTGTGAATCCAGACTTAAGCATCACTGAGACTACTTTATCCTCCTTTCAGAGCCTTGGACTCTCTTTCACTTATAGTAGGGCGACCTACGACCTTGGGTTATACTTGGCACAGACTCAGACAGTGTTTCTGCCACTCTCTCTTCCTCTTACATTTAGAGGAATTTCTCATTGTTTCCCCGTCCTTCCCTCTACATTGCTTCCCCTTCCAGCTTCCTCCTCCTCAGCTGTGCAAGCCTCTGCATCCATCTGTCCATCTTCTCGTCTGGGTCACAATACAACTGGAAAACAAAAGAAAAAAGAAAAGAGTAAATAAATGACAAATCATGTAATTTCTCTCCTAGATAATGTGAGATAATAACACGAAGGGCACACGGGAAAACCAGCGATGTCAGGTCATGTGGGGAGCCGCATTATCTTCTGTGATATAGAAGGGCCCAGAGAACATTGCAGAGAGAAAATTACTTCAATTAGAAAAACATTGGCGCCAGCATTGTAGTGCTTAGATGCCATTGCAAGCAGAGAACATAAGTTCAATTCCTGTATGTTTATATTATAATTGAGTATCTACGTCTGTCCGCTCCGAAGTTGTATTCCTCTCAGTCCAGGTAGGCTGTGACAGGCATGGTGGAAACAGCCAGTCTACCCAACAGAAAAAAAGAAAGTACTAAGGAAAAACTTACACTTGGATGCATAATTGAGTCAGGATCCATGTCGATGGGCCGTGTGTCTGGGTCTGGTTTGAGAGTAAAGCCAGTGACCGCCAGTGAACCAAAAATAGCATCGTCATGGCTGAGTCGCAGCTCTGAGGGTTCCTCCTGAAAGAAACAAGAAATGGTCTCTATTAGTTTTCTGTAGTGAAAGAACACGACATAAAGTTTCCATTTTTAACACTAGGACACAGGAACATTAAAAAACGGTTGGAAATTTCTTGGGGGGGGGGGGGGGGGGTGTAGGCGGAAATCTCATACATATTTGTTGGGTGATTTGATAACTTTTTATAGTATGATCAAAACCACCGTGGTGGTATGACAATCGATAGATGAATTACAAGGACACCATACGATGGGAAACTCGGTTATATAACAGAAATATTATGAAATGCAAACAATACAAAAAATTCTTAACCCTTTTCGCCATGGTTGACCTTCAGCAGTGTGCTTGCCTCGAGGTGTGGCGGTAGAAAATATGTCGTAAATTGACACACTAATGTCAGACACATGAATCATTGTGTAATTTTGCCTACATGTTTACCTTCTTAGACGATTCATTTAAATACTAGGTGTCTAGATCTATGTCTTTCGCATGTGCTTAATCGCTTATACCCAGAGAAAAACTAAACATATAGTTGATGTAGTTCAACTTTCAACCAATACAAAGACTATCAAAGAGTTACACAGTTGTATCATTATGTGGCAGAATTTTTTTCTGCTCCTCAACCAACTTCATTTTCTCGTAGTTTTGTTTCAATATTTCAGAAATTTAAAATTCTTCGGCCAAGAACAAAGGAAATTTATTTTCTGATAATGTCATAAGCGAAATCTTAGGTTTTTTTTTTTAAAACATGGAAATGTGGATGATAAGATCTAGTTTTGCATAGCAACACCCGCATCTATTCACGTGGACCAGCCATGGCCAGTGTACAGGCCCCACATATTTTATACTAAGAAAATAGGCTTGGTGAAAGGAGTTACACCCCTCCTCACTCCTCCACCACATAATTTAACTTTGGGCTGTCAGGAGGGAGACGGTAATTATACAGGGTCATCATTGTAACGTTATTTAAATTTCACATCCAACTCCGATAGGACCAGCAAAATAGGTGGAGAGCTTGGAAAACTTCCCAAACAACAAACCAGGGTCATCTTCACCATAGACCAGCATGACATCAACTGAGCTTTAAAAAAAAAAGAAAAAAAAGTAAAAAGAAAGAAATCCCAATTCCTAAATTCAGGGACAAAAATCCATGCTTCGACTTAGATGAAAAAAAAACCCAACACAAAAAAAAACCTAGCAATTAAATACAAGCAAAGGTCACAATTTGTCAGCCTCAGCCTTACCTTGACCTTAGATCGAGACGAAGTGAAGGAGGATACAACAAAGCTGTCCGACTCAATAGCTGCAACTGAGCCGGCAAAGTCCTGGTGCTCAAGGACAGCCAGGGAGGAGGTACCCATGGAAGAGGTACCCAGGGAAGAGTTGGAATTCGCATCCTCTTTCATGTTCTTCATTCGCAGTTGTTCGTCCGCAGCAGCTGAAAGTACATGCAGACAAGTTTAATTTCTCTACTGGCACAATTCAAGATCAGCCAAAAGGGGATGGGATGCTTATAATATTATAATCTGCCTGTTAATGAAGGTACTCCAAAAATCCAAATCCACGAGCACATTTGTTTAAATTTAGGTAGTGTAATGCAGGTTCAAAATTCAGTGGTATCATGGCATTTTGTTGAGCCAGGGTTATAAATTCAGGTTTCCATTCAGAATTTGAACAAGACCTCTTTGATTAAATTTTTTTTTTTACCTTTTTCAAAATCCAATTATTCTGAGCCTGTTTATGAAAATTGGCCAGTTTCTGTAGGAGATGTTGAGCTTTCCAGAGCAGAAAATACACCCAAAAATATGTATCAAAACAAAGAAAACTTAATTGATAAGTTTACAATGACTCAGGCTACATATTTCAAGCGTCACCGCTTGAACCATTAGTCATCGTACTACTTACTATTCTGAGTTGCAAAAGTTCTGTCACACCCATTATGTGTGCGTGCCTAAAGAAAGGTACCAAAAGTCCACACAGACCATTTTGAGCTACAGGCTCATAATGACAAAAAAATCACTTTTGACCAAAATGTGTTTCCATATAAAAAAGATAGCTCTACCCTTTTTTAACAATGAGTTAAAAAAGGAAAAGAGTTTTCATTGATTTGACTTCAAAATATTTTATTTTGAAAATTTTTTAGACTAGGGTATTTTTAAAAGAGAAAATGAAGAAAACTGCTTTTAGAAGGTATTAAAATCTATTCTTGAAGCATGTTTTCTCTTCCCCACTATGTTTAACCACTGAATTCAAATCATGATAGTGATGTCAACTGAATGCCAAATTGGAAATGAATTTTCCATGAATAAATCGATTAGAAATAATAGAATCATATTTTTTTCCCAAGTTTTTATGTATCTAAACTTAGCTAATTTTCTCAAAATTAGATCTTTATTTTACCCTACCTCACAAAATGTGCAATATCTCAAAACCATTTGAGATATCTTCAAAATTAAAAACACCCACTGTGTTCTGCATTGAGTTTCTTATAAGGTACAACCCTTAACTCAAAATCAGACTCTAGGTACCTTTCTTTAGGCACACACACATTGCGATAATTTTCGGTACAGCGTAAGTATTGCAGCAAAAATGAAAAGTATGATTTGTGTGCTTTATGTGCAAGAGCAGACGAACAAAAGCCTAAACCTGAAGTAGTACGTGGGCAAAGTGTTGGTATTGATTTCTCTCATTCTACGTTGAAATCAACGCTTCCTACACACAAAATTTGCTTTGAATCACGCAGACAATGTGTAAACACACCTTACACACTATATAAAATTCCTTACTTTTTAAAGGCTGGCTCGTTTTTTCACCCGTTTCCAAAATAATAAAATTGATAAATGCAGAAAATAAAGGCACTGTGTGCATGATAAATTCTTTAATTGCGCTGTCTGCTGTTGCAAGACACGCAAATGTTTGCAGAAAGACCATCTAACGCTTGAACAAATGTTTTAACACCACTAGGTCCAAGACAAGCCTTGGCATGGCCTACCAAGGGCGACAACTCAACGTCAGAATTGGGTTATTGTCAACACCCATGCTCGAAACCCGTTCCAACTAAATGCAGAGACTGCCAGGTACTTCGGACGGTCTTAAAACACCGATATTAGACATTTATATGATCGTGGATTACATGATTATCGCCCTTTATGTAGATCCATTCTAATTTGGTTTTCAAATATTCAAGAACGTTTATGTATTTTCCCGGGTCTTTCACGGGGTAATATACAGATTTCTTCAAATTCCTGTTGCATTCCGGGTCTCGGCGATTTTTTTCAAATTGTTGGGTAATTCTCCGGGTTCCCGGGGCCTGGCAGTCATTCTGTCATAAATCCAACCACCCCCAAGTGGCCCGAATTGGTGGCTGAAATGTGATGGTATAGGGTGGAATCTTTGCTCTTTACTCTTTATCATACACATTTGATTACTTTTCAAAGCAACCTCAAAGGACGACGGTATTGTGTCGAAATTTGTCGTCACGTTGACTGCCCTACATGGCACAGATAATGGAATATGCTAACAAGACAACGCCTGACCACAAATGGACGCGATCAGTGAAGACTCTTTCCAAACTCATCAAATCATTGTCCTGGACTAGCCTGCAAGATCAACAAGCCTTAACCCAACAGATCATCTGTAAGATGACCTTGACTGGATGATTAGAAACAAGCCGCACTCCCTATAAACTCGCCAGGAACTGAAGGCTGCACGCTGCACTTCACAAGGAATGGCAGGGGATTCCTCAGACAACCAAAAGGTCATTATTTCAGTCAATGAACAGACGTTTTATATCAGTAATTCAAGCTGGAAGAGGCCACACGCACTACTGAGCAAACTTTGATTTGGATTTTGCAAGGGTCAGTGTGAATAAAATTATCTTCCTTGAATAAGGAAAGACATTTGTCAATGCTTTTCATGTCATGTTGGCAAAAAATGAGTAAAGATCATGAGTATCACATTTCTCTTGGCTATGTTGAACAGTAAATGAGCTATTGTACTTTTAAGGTGGGTGTGACAGAACTTTTGCAGCATGGCATAGATCTAGTACCAGATCTGGTATTAGTACTAGCCTACTGCTGTCAACAGGTGATCTACCCCTTTCTCTCATCCCAAACTACCATCACTACAATTATTTTGCACTTCAATATCTGAATCTGAGTTCATTGAATCATATGGACGAGCCATTTTCAATTCATATTGCCATGAGCATATGGTCGACTTGGGCCGTCCGACGTTCAAGACAAAACCCAGAAATAGAACAAAGGGAACCCCTGTTCCAAGAATAGGCAGAACTTCAAGGGAAACTGCTATGAATGGTCAAAGGGATACATACAAGTTACTCTAGTAACTGGGCTATGCCGTTGCCGCATATGTGTCCGCAATTAGTAGAAATAAAGAGGAAAATATGTGCCTGACAGGGCGGCAATGGCGGTGAATACTTATTATTTTCTGAGTGCAGACCTTTTTGAGATCGTGATTTTTCCATAGCATTGAAATACTCATATCAATCTCTGTTTTCTTGATTGCATCAAAACAAAACTATTTTACTATTTACCTATGACACAAGGGGAAAACCCATCATTATGATTGGAATGTTTTTGCAAAACATAGACTCAGCTTTTATCAAAACTTTGGACTTATTATAGTGAGCTAAGAAAAATATCGTGGATAGAGTAGTTACAATTTCATCAATGTTTTTAATTAGAAGGGCAATAAAAAAGAATGTAAAGGATACGAACCAGCTGCCTTCAGCGCAAGTCGCATTCTCTGTTCAGCTTGCTCTGCTGGTGTCTGGAGAAAAAAAAAAGCAGTCGAATAAAAAATACAAGGCAAAAGCTACTAAACAATGAAGCACCTGACCGCTACACCACACACGCCCATGTGCTTATTGCTCCTATACTGTATACCATTTCAAATACAACTTGAAGAAAAAAATAAAACTTTGTGGTACTGCCACAGCAGACAAAAACTTATTCTATCTTTCACAAATTGAAGATCTCTCAGAACAATTTTTGCTCCTACTCAAAATATACAAGATTCCATCAAACCTGCCAAGACAGTCACCAGTACAAATGGCCTCTTTCCATCCCCCCTCCCTCCCCTGTTTTTACTATATAATGGCCCAGCATAAACTGATAACATATTCAGCACAACCATGGCCACTATACTTTATCAACCAACAACCCCCTTAAAACATATGTCTAAAATGGCCATTATCAACTGATGTGCCACCAAGAATTATAAATCTTCCCGATCCATTCACCTGTTGTTATTTTTAATCCTTCTCTAATGAATGAACAGATCATGTTATGTAGGTCCCTATCACCATTTACCCAAGTTGACCAGGCCGGCCCCCCATTACGCTTGCTTCCTAAAAGATTTAAATTTAGACAATGGGGGCATAAATAATTTATGATAAAAAATATATCTTGTCTTACCAAAAGCTCCGTGGGTGCAGTGCCCTCCTGTTCAGATAGAGACAGTCTGAGGAAGAGAAAGAGTCAGCATGTAGTTGACATGGTGTCAGTTCAATGTCCTGCAAAAGGTCAACATTTCTACAGTGGGCTATTTGCTCCAGGTGTCAGAGTAAAATAGAAAGAAGACACATGTACAAAAAGGAATGGATTTACATGTCGATTCATGAACGGAAGAAAGAAAGAAAGAGAGGAAGAAAAAAAAGAAAGAAATACAGTGGGGAGGAAAGTCTAAAATAACCCCAATCAAATATTGATGACTGTGACTCAGTGTGACTTGCGAGATATTTCAAAAGGTAGGCCTACAAAGAAACAAAGGAGAGATACGGGGAAAAGGAGATGCCTTAAAGTAATTAGATCGTGAGATATATTTGACAAAACACGAATGGGAATGAATTATTTCAAAAGAAAGAAAGAAAGAAAGAAAAACAAAGAAAGAAAGGAAGGGAAGGATGATATATATATACTCTTAATGCAGAAGAAGAAGAAGAAGAAGAAGAAGAAGAAGAAGAAGAAGAAGAAGAAGAAGAAGAAGAAGAAGAAGAAGAAGAAGAAGAAGAAGAAGACTAACCCCTTTAGGGCCACATTAGACGGGCTGGCTGTGGAGTGACTGGTGTCGCGGCGTCTGTCAGGGGAAGACCTAATGCAATAGGATTTTGAAAAATGAATTAAAACTACTTAGAAACAGCTATTCTGACACAATCTATGCCAATTCTTACAACATGCTCGAACAAAATAGCCAAAATAATACACAAATTATGAAACCATCCTTGAAAGCAAAAGTTTATCAACCGCTGAAATATTCAAAATTTAGGAAATAAAACAAGATAGATTCTATATACTAATTTAAAAGCTTATTCCAAATTTGGAGGTTAGCCTTTTAGCCAATCAGAAATCACTTTAGGAAGCCCCAAATATTTAGTTGGAAGGCATAAGCAGCAGTTTACTATAGTATATGGTCCTATGAGATCGGCCCTGCCAGTTTCATGGCAGGAAATGGGCCGATTTAGATCGGCCCTTGCCAGAGTTAGGGTTAAACTTAAAGGCTTGCTAAGCAAGTGATAAAAAATTCTGATAAAACCCTAAAAGACAAAGTGCCATCTAGACTATCAGCAGTCATGTACCTTATAGTAATATGCATTTATTAGTAATGTGCCTTTTTGCCTATAGAATGATATTGCACAAAACTCCGGTTCATGCTTGGGCTGACACACTGAGAAATGAATGGGAGAGTGGTTGGCGGTTGCTCTGGTGTGATTTGCTCCTTCTTTGCTGTAAAAAAACTATTGTCCTGATCTCTCTTCCTCTTTTGTGTTTGTTACTCTCTTGTAACATCTCCAATCTTCGGCACTTATACAGTTTATGACCTTATAGCGTAGCAAGTGCCTAAAAACTCTTACTAAAACTAAAGAAATGAAAGGAACATTTCACTTTCTCCACACCTCGCTACAAGTGGCTAAATGGGTCCTTGGCGAACACAAGTTTAATCTTGTCTTGAATTTCATCTTGAGTCACATATGTGAGGCATCGTGGTGAAATCAGGTGCTCGTCAAAATTATGAAATTGAAGAAACTGGCATTTTTCTGCCTGTTTGGCAATTTTTATTGAATTTCTGTTTTTCGGCTTGACACCATTATCGTCCAATTAAGAACACATTTCTGGTTCGATTTTACCAACAAACGCTGATTAAAGGAATTAAAAGTAAATTTTCAGTTTCCACGGACCATTCAAGCTATGGAAATAACCAAACTTTGGCGGCCATTTTCTCGCTAATTCTGCCTTTGAAACCAGGTGGCCCCACCTTCTTCAATCTTAAATATCTTGATTTCTATTCAAGATAGAAGAGCACTTTTTTCACCAATAGCAAGATATAACTGAACAAGTCTTAAGATGATACCAATAACTCCACATGCCGAAAAATTGACAAGCGCCTGATTCTACCAAGCTGCGACACACATATCATACATTTATTTCAAATTTTGCAGCAAAGTGGGAGTGTGAACTGAAGTAGATTGGTAACTACGATCAGATTAATATTAGAAACAGTGGTTGTATTACAAATGATAAAAAGCCAAAATTTTCAATAGCATTAAATCCAGGAAGAGCATACCCATGACTTGAACAGATCAGGTTACACTGCTAGTCTCACCTTCTCGAACCGGTTCTTCCGGCAGACCTTGACCTCGACCGCCTGTCCCTTGAGTATGACCTTGAGTGCCTTCCTCTGGACCGAGACCGCCTAGACTTTGAATGGGCTGGGGAAATCTGACGTCTTCCGGAGGGACTTCTAAGGAAAGAAAATGAAAGAAAAGCAACCTGTTATATTGCCCTCGTGAGGAAAAAAGGTACGTACGTGGTGTTTGCCTATCAGCAAGCCCCTTGAGAAGCAAGTCTTTGTTGCTGTTTGGCAGAGGTTGCTGTTGACTGAATTTTCAAAATAGGGAAGGAAAGAAGGGGAGGGGGTGGGGGTGGGGGGGTGGGGGAGGGAGTAATCTGCACCAACAGGCACACACATCATTCTGGAATGGAAGGGGGCTCTCATGGTCTTGAGGTACGGCGTTCACCTCTCATTCAATTATTTCAAAAGATGTATTGGATGTGGTGGTGTAATTCACAAAACAAAACAAAACTGTCAGCTGTTTAGACACACCAAAGGTCGAGGCCCTCCCTGTCACAAAAGTCTACGAGGCGTATCGCAGCCAATTCACTCTTATCTTTAGGGCTTCTATTTCTATATATAACGAAAAAATATGACATCTATTTTTCACCTTGACCTTCGCCGACTCCTTCGACTTGGGGATCTCGAATGAGACCTCGCTCTACTTGAGGCATATCTGTCAGTACTGCGAGACCTGGCCGCCAGACAAGAGAGAAAGACTCAATAAATAACAAAGGCATTTGAACATGTCCCTAACTTCAGCTGGGAAAGGATTCTGTTATGTACATACATACATCTTCTTACAGACAAAAAGTACACTGTAACCATGCACCTTTGATGTAATGGTTATGCCAGAAATGACAGCAGTCTGTAGTATAACGGTGAGGCTCTTTACCTTGCTTGCAGTTTTTGTATTAAAAAGTTAAGACGTAAATGCAGACCCCACGTGGAGAAGATATATTTAAAATCAAGCACAGTCAAACCTGTCCCACTGACCACTTCTCTCCAAAACAATCACCTGTCAAATGATCAACCCCACACCCATTTATATTTTTCTATATATAATGACACTGACAGAGAAGACAACCTGTTTAAGATGACCTCTTTTCTCTTCAACAAAAGGGCAGTCTGCATTTCAGTATTTCTGCAAGGCCTGGCTATCCCCAACAAGGACTGAAGCAGTCCATCTTATTTTTCTTAAGGGGAGACGTACACTCCCGGAAAAATTTTCTAAACGAATGACTTTTATTCAATTTCATGTAATTGTGCGAGAAGTTCATAGGTAAATAGGATGTACTAGGGGTGAATATGTTGAATTTTTCTAAAAAATGGGTCTCTGTGGCGGCCATCTTGGATTTTCAAACCAGTTTCTTAGTGCAGAAGAATTTCATAGTAAATATTGAATTATCAGCCTGAAATTTGGCACACAAGTACAAACCTGTTATGTAAGGGAAATAATTAGACCTACACGTGGTTCATTCCCTTAGCAGGACATTGGCTATTAAGTTGTTCCCCTTTATAGAAACACTTCCTTGTTGTTTATTATGTCACTTTCATATCATAATATGTCATGTTAGTACAGTGGAATCCTGTTATAACGAGAGGGAGAGGACTGGAGCAAAATGTCCGTTATAGCAGGATTCTCGCTATAAGGGATCCAGTAATAAATTCAAGGGAAACTGTAAAGTAGGCCTAATCTATGAGTTTGGTGTTCTGTTTATTTCCTTTAGCTATCTCCCCTGATGATGATTTTGTTTCAACACGACCTCTAGGTCTTACTTGATCAAAAATCGAATGAGGTTTCTTTCTCTAGCGCTAGATCTAGCGATGTTGACTGACAGCTCAGCGATGGGGATCAGAAAGAAAGGGCTCTAGGGTAACTCACCCGCTGTGTTTTCCCCCACCCCACCACACCCTGTTGTGCATTCCGTCAGCTTGTGCATGTCACACATTCACTCCATCCATCACATTGCTGTGACCTTTCCATCCTCGCATCGGAGAAGTGAGAGGCTTGGTAGGCGTAGATAATCTAAACTAGGCTTACGCTGGCCCATCATGCGATGCGTTCTGCTTGTCTGCGCATGCCACATCCTCCCTACTCAGTCGATCCGGTCTTCATTGTTGACACACATGGCCTCTCCCATTCTTTGTTTCGCTAGATCACCAACTAGTTTCTCAACTGGCGAGGTTTTACATTAGACCCATGCACTGCGCGCAGCAGCCAGCAATATTCCGCTATAACCGACTCGCGTGTTTGTCTGATAGCGCTATAGCAGTATTTTATTTACAAAGGGAAAGAAGAGAAAAAAACGGGGTTTTAGAATAGTGTCTTTATAACAGACTTCTCGTTTTTTCCGGACTCGTTATAAGTGGACTCCACCGTATTTCATATTCTTTGCCACCGTTTACCATTAGGCTGGTGTTGTATTATTTATTCTATGTGAGAATGACTGAGACGTGTGAGTGTCAATTATTAATGAAGGCATGTATTCTGTATCATGTAAATAATCTAACATGTGCAGATATTGTTCCTTTTACATATTGATCATGAATAAACTGCCTTGTTATGTTCGACCCAAGGCGAGACTCCTGTGTTCCTGATTGATGTTCAAGTTTGCTGATACAAGTTTCCTGATAAAACCTACAAGACTTAACAAAACCTATATGAACCAGGGATCCATGTAAGGATTTTGACCTATCTTTAAACTAAAAAAGTGAGCCTAAAGTCATTGGACCCCCTAGAGTCAGTTGACGAAATTTTGGGTCATATTACAAAAAAATTGAATATTTCCTCAAGTTTCCAATATTTCCCAATTCCCTTTCATAGATCCCCAGAATCGATCTTAAAGCACCTGTACACCAAATTGGAAGCTTCTAGCTTCTGTAGTTTTTGAAAACTCCTTGTACCCAGGAAGTCACATATGTCAAAAAGTAGATTTTGAGAAAAACAGAAAAAACAGGGATTTTTTAAAAGGATTTTTAGAGCAATTTGCACTTTTCATACGCCCTTTTAAGTCATTTAGGGTGTTTTTTTCAACAGTTTCTTCATTTTGACTCGATAGAACAGATGTCAAAGGATGTTTTTCTGCAAAAAACAAAAGTTGGATAGTTTGAAAAATTGTATCGGTACTACCTGGGATCGCCGACCCGGGTCTTCCCTTATGGTCTCAATATTATGTTGATAGTAGTGTAAAACATTTACAACCGTATCTGGGAACATCATCATCATCATCCGGTGCCTTGCCGACTGGCGTGGGCGATCATGGACCTCCACTTCCATCTGTCTTTCGATGCAGCAATGGTGTCTGTTGTTCTTGCTGCTCCCAGCCATGTTGTCATCTTGTCCAGTATCTTTTCCCTCTGTCTGCCTCTGCCTCTCTTTCCATCAAACTTTCCTGTTGTTACAATGTTCTCTAATGCTTCTTTCCGCATTGTGTGTCAGAAAAAAATTGCCTGTCATTTTCTTATATTCGTGATAAGTTGTTTTCTATAATTTGTTTCAACCAGGACTTCTTCATTTGTTTTTCTAGCTGTCCATGGGATACGTAGCATGCGTCTCATGAACCACAACTCTGTCGCTACAATTGCTCTTTCCAGCTGTTTAGTGATTGTCCACGCTTCGCACCCGTATAATAGGATTGGCTCGATGTAACTTTTCATTACTTTTTTCCTCATTTCCAGTGACAGATTGATGCTTGTTAGTATCTGTTTCATCTTGTGGAAGGTTACTTTTGCTTGGCAAATGTGGCTTTTAATTTCGGTGTGACATCTACCATCTGATGATATAATGGTCCCCAAATATTTAAAATGTTGTACTTGCTTGAGGGTGGTATCATTGATTTTGATATTGCATGTTGGGATTGGAGTATTTCTGCTTATCACCATCGTTTCGGTTTTCTTGATGTTTAGGCTTAAGCCCATGTTGTCACTCTCTTGTACGAAGACATTTAATAGATCCTGCAGGATCTGGGAACATACATTTCCACAATTTTCCATAAAGTACAGAATCTACCATTCAGTGCATAGTTACATCCCCTGTGACCTGAGACATAATAGATTCCTTGGCCAGATAGATATTTCAAGTATATTCATAGTCCTTCTAAAAAAAATTAAATGTGTCAAATGCGGTGGAATCAGGTACTCGTCCATTTTTGGTCATGTGAAGTTATTGTGGTATGATCTTAAAGATTGTTCATTTGTCTTTCTTTCGATAAAACAAATATCCAGTTATCTTGAAAACAAGTCAAGATATTTATGATTGAAGGAGGCAAGGGTCGCCTGGTTTCAGAGGTAAAATTAGTGGAAAAATGGCCGCCATAATTTAGTTATTTCCTTAGCTTGAGAGTTCATGGAAACAGAAAAGTTACACTTTTTGTACCTTTAATCAATGTTTCCAGTGCTATCCACACAGGAATGTGTTCTTTGATGGACATGAAAGCCAAAAAATAAAAATTCAATAAAAATTCCCAAACCTGCGGAAACATAACCAGTTTATTAAGTTTCATTATTTTGACGAGCGCCTGATTTCACCATGTTGCCTCACAAATATTAAAAAATTGGATACTGTTCTTATCTACTATATAAGACACACATATTCATACATAATTTGATATTTCACTCTCTTCAGTTTTTGTACAAACCTTGATCTCCGAGTACGCCCCTCTCCCGGTCGTCGCCTGTCAGTTGACCGACTGCGACTCCTAGACGACCTCTTGTGCTTCTTTCTAGACTTTTTGGTCTTTGAGCTGGAGTACCTAGACGATTCACTATCACTGCTTGACCTATGAACAGAGCAATACCATACAAAATTTTGATGAAGCATTTCACATCATCATAAGACTCGCAAATTTTAAATAATTTTCCGCAAAAGTTCGGGAAAATAATAATAAAATTTCGTTAATAACTGAAACCACACCTGCCATTAAACCCGATTTAATCGGGATTTATCTCAATTTTTTTGCCCAAATCTCAAGCATCCCGATTTCGATCACGTGCATCCTGATTTTTTGTTCCAGTCTGTTGCCCCGGATTTTCTCACCGTCTTCTTCTCTGTCGCAGGAACCACCTGTTGGAGCTTTTTGTCATTAGAAACTTGCAGCATTAGTTTCCTAAATATCGATGCCGGATTAAGTAGTTGGGTTTGATCTTTGCCAGCACTCGGAACCCTCTGATGATAGCTTAATAACTGTTGCAGTTGCGACATACAAATAATCGATAATATTCGTAGTTCTGTTGTTACTTTCAAAACAAGCCTCGTCCAAGGTCTAGTAACTGCGCGTTCACATCAAACACTCAGATGAGCGACAGCTGCTCCAACCCTTACACAACTAACTGCGCTGACTAAATTAACACTTGGCCAATGTCGTTGCATTGGTCTGAATGCATATATATATATGAGGGACAAGAGATTTGTTGGTACATTTGGTCGGTCGGCCGATGTCGTTAGCCTGGAACGACTGTCTGAATGTTAGGTGGAAATGAGCAGTTAGACGAGACCATCAGTAAAACTGTTTCAATTCAATCTCGTGTTCACATCACGTGACATGACTTTGTTAAGGTAGCGTCAATTGCCACTGAGTGATGCGGTGGCAATTGACAAAAATTGACTTTTTTCAATTGCCACCGGGTAAAGCGGTGTCAAGTCTGAAAACAATCTTTAGCATTATACATGAATGTGAGTCTAATGGGTCAATTTGTTCTCAACTAATTTCATTGGACGAGCATCTAGTCTAATGGGTCAATTTGTTCTCAACTAATTTCATTGGACGAGCATCTAGTCTAGAGCTTCAGTACCAACTTGGCGTGTTTTCAATGAGACGTAGGCCTAGATCTAGGCTTGCCTTAGCCTACACTTTGGTGTAGAACCAACACAGGCAATTCTAGAAGTAGGTCACAAACGCACACAAACTCAAGCAGAAATTCATGTTATATCGGGGAACATAAATTGGGGGACGGGGGTCAGGAAAAGACACACACAAACACACACACTGGGGGCTCTTTTGTGGCCTAGAGTCTTAGAGGTTAAGGTGTTGGCCTCTCATTCAAAAGGTCCCGAGTTCGAATCCAGGTAGCGACAGAAAAATTTTCTTCTCTAAAATTGTCTCCTTTCACCTCCTTTCCTGCTCTCTAGCAATGTTCTGTCGTCTGCTTTCGTCTCCTCTTTCTGCCCCCACCCCTTCACCTCCTTTGCCCCTTCCTCTACTCTGGGCTCCTGATTTTTTCTTTCTGCAGCCTTTCTACTGCTACTCCTTCGCTTCTTCTTACTGATGTCTTTCTGCCACACCCCTGATCTTCTGGTAGAAAAGATCTACACCTAGACTTCTCGGACAAGGGCGAAAAAATCTCGGAGGGCCTGTGTGCAAGTTGCACACGTTAAAGATCCCTTGGTGGTGTAAATTAGAGATGTGCTCAACAAATCCTGCATTGCATAAATGCTAGCCTCGAAACTAGATCAATGATTTAAATCTGTCTGTCTAGATCTAGATCTAGGCCATAGATCTAGAAGAACCTAGTTCTACCCTGAGCCAAGAGGGCGCTGAAACTTTCCGAAATCACGAAAGAGTTACCCTACCGGGTCTGTATACTTTGTGACTTTATTCCCGGTTACCGGGTCTGTATACACTCCCTTGAATTTGAATATATCCAGTCGACGATGCATAGAGTTTCATCCCGATATAGATATTAGATCTAGAATCTAGATCAGGCTAGGCGTGGCCGGAATTAAACGTGAAAAGGTAAACAATAGCAAAAATCTTACCTGGATCGAGAACGAGCTCTTCTTTTCTTCTTTTTCTTCGCCTTTCTGTAATCATCGTCACTATCGTCAGAGCGGTATTTGCCCATAATTTGAGCTCAAGCTCCGGGGAATAAGACTCCCCTCTTCAACTTGTGTAAAAGTAGCCCCTGCTCAGGAAGCCTTGGTTTTTTATTGAGATCGAGGTCTTACCAACACTGAGACTGTTTAATTCTAGTTTCGATTCCAAAACAAATGCGAACGAGCGTTTTGCATGCGACAGAAAGAGGGAACATTATCGGTTTTGTGTTCTTGCATTTATCGGTAATTTCCAGCTTTTTAATGCCTCTCATGCCGGTTTGGGTTGAAAGTTTTGATCGGTAGGCCTAATCATCAAGAAGCTTTGGTACACGCCACATTGTTA
This sequence comes from Aplysia californica, assembly GCF_000002075.1. NCBI lineage: Eukaryota > Metazoa > Mollusca > Gastropoda > Aplysiida > Aplysiidae > Aplysia > Aplysia californica. The sequence continues at coordinate 33,785 of NW_004798474.1, read as the reverse complement.
CTAAAATCAGAAGACTACAATAAGGTTCAAGGTTTACAATTTATGCAATGCAGGATTTGTTGAGCACATCCCTAATTTACACCAAGAGCGTGTAATTAGGGTTGTTTTTGTTTTAGAAATGTTGCAAATACATGTACATGTAATTAGAAATGCACATTTGAAATCCTCCTGGCCAGGAAACTGGAAATCCTAAAAATCCGTGCTTGCCTTGTTTGTAAACAAAACTGAAATTCGAAGAAAAACGCTTCCGCGTTGATAAACAAGGACGTCATGGACTGGTTTTCTCTCCGTTTGGCAGAGTTTCGTGAAAGGAGAAGGCGCCGTGCCATTGATGAAAGAATACGACATGAAAAGAATTCCATGGACTCGGAGAATGTGACCAGACAGAATTTTATTCTACTGGGTATGGCATAATATTACATTTTAATGTTTAGGCCTACGTCCCCCCCCCCCCCCCCCTTTATTTTGGTAACTGGTCATTTCGTCACGGAAGAGTCTAGCCGTACTTATGACGGCTATGACGGCTAGCCGTACTTATTCTTAATATGATGGCTAGACTGACCATTAAAAAAAGGGTGACCTTATTTAGGCCACATATGGCCTAAATAAGCTAAATCCCCCTCCCTTACCTTATTTAGGCCACAGTCACTGTGACCTAAATAAGCTAAACCCCCCTCCCTTACCTTTTTTAGGCCAGCCTAAATAAGCTACCCCCCCCCCCCCTCCCTTACCTTATTTAGGCCACATCTTATTGTAGATTTCTTGAACTAACCATGGATTAGGAAGGTTGAGATTCTACTGATCTTTTTATTTAGTGCGGGGGATTATTTCAAAATAGAGGATGATACTAAATGTAAAGTGGACCAAGGGAAAGAGTTGTGTGTCTGTGTGTGTGCGTATGTTTGTGTGTGTGTGTGTGTGTGTGTGTGTGTGTGTGTGTGTGTGAGTGTGTGTATGTGTTTGTTTTGTGTGTGGTTGTGATGAGAGAGATATATATATAGAGAGAGAGTAAATGTAATAGTGTGTTTGTTTGTATGTGTGTGTGTGTGTGTGTGTGTGTGTGTGTGTGTAATGTGTGAATGTTATTGTGTGCATCATGCATGAGTGTCTATCTCAGTTGTACGGTCCAAATGTACATTATTTTGTTGAGAATTTTACATAGAACTCAACTACAAAACACCTTTATACAAAGTCATAGAAATATTCTTTTTGTGCTTATTGAGGTACAGTACAGGGTGATTTTACATGCAAGGATAATTGGACAAAATGGGCAATATCTTTATTGCTAATGGTCATATTTAGACAAATCCTATATCATTCTCTTTTTTTTTCTTTACTGCTCATGGTTAAGAGTAAGCCAACTAGATCAAGGTAGTAATTTCGGATTCTTAATATTATGGGCATTCTTAAAATTTTTAAACTTGTTTTTAGAGCTTTTCTCAAAGTAAAACGGATTCCATTAAAAAACCAGCAACAATGACCTTATCTTTCTTTTTCAAAGTATTGTGCTTACATTTGTGTGAAACTATATATTCTATGCTTTCAAGTACATGAAAAAAGCTAATAAAGTCAAGCAAAATGTTCTTCAGAGACATAGATCTAGTAGTAGGCCCACTGGAACATTTTATAAACCGTGAAAAGATGACCAGAAAATAACAAAATTATCTTATAATCTTCACTTGCACTTGCAATTTTTTTGACAAATTATAGTCTACCTCCTCATCTTTTTTTTTTTTTAAACATTTTTTTTTCACTATTAATGACAATTGGCATGTATTGTTTTCAGTTATTATCAAGGAAGTGGATATAGGCGGAACACGGGGTCTATCTAGCCAAAAGGATAGGTGGACCCCGGGGTCTACCTAACTAAATGCTAGGTTTTAGGATGTGAACCCCGGAGTCAGTGTAGTGAAATAAGCAGATCTAGGTTTAACTAAGGATCAGTGGACCCCGGGGTCAACATAGTGAAATAAGTAGATCTCAGTTTATTTTATATTGGGACTGGCGGAGCCTGTGGTCAACGTAGTGAAATTATAAGTAGATCTAAATCTAGGTTTAATTAAGGATTGGTGGACCCCGGGGTCAACATAGTGAAATCAGTAGATCTAGGTTTAATTAAGGATTGGTGGACCCTGGGGTCAACGTAGTGAAATAAGTACATGTAGATCTAGGTTTAATTTTAATTTTAAGGATTGGTGGATCCTGGAGTCAACGTAGTGAAATAGGTAGGTTTAAGGTGAACCCCAGGGTCTACCTAACGAAATACTAGTTAGGTTTTAGAATAGGTGGAACCTGCGGTCACCGTAGTAAAATAAGTAGGTTTAATCAAGGTGTGTCGGGGGTCCACCAATCCTTAATTAAACCTTCTTATTCCTCTACGGCTATGGTGACTCCGGGGTCCACTAATCCTTTTAAAACTAACCTTACTTATTTCACTACGCTGACCCCGGGGTCCACCAATCTTTAAAGAAAGCTACTTATTTCACTACGGTGACCCCGGGGTCTACCTGTTCTAAAACCTAGTATTTCGCAAGGTAGACCCCGGGGTTCACCAATGCTTACTTAAACAAAACCTTATTTCACTACGGTGACTCCGGGGTTCACATCCTAAAACCTAGTATTTCGCTCCGCAGACCCGGAGTCCACCTATCCTCTACAGGACTAAACTATTATCAATTTGCAATTTTCATTGATTAGCATATTTAAAAAAAATATTGAATCAGAGACTCGCTGTCTAAAAAGCCCACTGCTAATGCTATTCTTATCAAAGAAAATGGCACAATTTGATTTTGTCATGTTAAAAAAAAAGAGTTTTAAAAATATCCCGAAAATAACATAAAATGATTATATAGATCTCTCTCTCTCTCTCTCTCTCTCTCTCTCTCTCTCTCTCTCTCTCTCTCTCTCTCTCTCTCT
>NW_004798474.1:27232-30488 GCF_000002075.1 Aplysia californica | reverse complement strand
ATATATATATATATATATATATATATATATATGTATATATATGTGTGTGTGTGTGTGTGTATTTTATTATGTATACTAAAAGACTGAGCAGAGGCTTACAATGTAAATTCTGTGCTCTACAAGTAGAGAAAATCTTAAGTTTGCGCAAAACAGATTTTAGAAAAAAAAGTTGGATCTAATTATTCTAATAAAAGTAAAAGTGATTGTTATGCTGAGATTTGTTATTATTAACTCTGGAAATACAGTTAGTTGCTGAATCTAAAAGTAACTAGAACTGTGCAATTCGTTTTATTTCAATTCCAAAGCCCAAAGGCATAGCAATAAGTTAGATCTAGATCTAGCAGTTGTAGGCTCCCTGGCTGCTTCTAGCATAGGTCTGCTACTACTGATTCTAAACAGGGAATCTAGATCTAGCTATCGCCTGCACTATTAAAGTCAAATATATGGTAAAATAAAAACGAAACTGAATTTTTTGTCAGTCAGTACATCCCAATTGCCATAGCCGCACGTATTAATAGTTGAATAATGCGATACCGAAGCAACACGTTATCACAGTGTGCAGGGGAGAGCGAGGTGCCCAGGTCGCTGACCAGTCGATTCGGTGGTTCGGCTTTTGTACATCTATGCATTTTTTACGGAAAGCCCTATTACTAGATCTATTAGTGTTGTGAAAACTTCAACCTCTACAGCTCAGGCGTCAAAAGATGCTGGAAAATAATAATACCTCCTGAAGTTTCATAATTTATACAGAATAATACAGTACACAGCCAGTAGTTTTTATTTCATTGAGTTATAAAAATGGCCTTCGTATAAAAAATTGCCTAATTTTCAGAAGCAAATTTTAATAGTTCTAGTTCTACCGAATTCAACCATTTTGATTATCTTTCTTTTCCTTTTAAAAAGATGTAGATCTAGGCCCGTCGGATGTGGCAGTGCGATTAACACTGAGTTGTTTAGATCTAGATCTAGACCCATCAAAACACGAGGCTTCGTGGCCGATCACAAAAGTCTATAGACTATGGGGCTTATCGAGGCCGATTCGCCCTGCTGCGTGCACGTTCACTAAACTGCCTACTAGATCTAGATAGAATCTACTACCAAAGATTCTCTACACGATCTTTGCTACTACTACTATTACTATTACTACATGTACTACTACGAGAAAGTACGAGAGAGTGTCACTCAGGCAAAGATAGTGTAACTTTGACTCAGCCACGTAGTCTACACACTTTTTATACCCCAAATTTAACCCGGAAGTCCATTCGGAGGATTTGACCGTTTCACTCGACCAAAGTGTGCCAAAATGGTAGCCTAGCTTTTGCCCCTCCATGAAGGAAAAATCTGGCCCTCATTCAAACCACTGGGATTGAGCAAAATTTTGCGTATTGTGCTTTGTTCTTTACAATATTCATTATGGTTATGATTTATAAGTTGTACACTGAGACAAAACCGTACTTAATGAGAAAGGTGCACCATTATGAAAGTGGAACGAACTCAGTTGCCTGAAAAGGGTAGTTTGAGCATGTGTGGCCTAAATAAGCTAAACCCCCCTCCCTTACATTATTTAGGCCATATGTGGCCCAAATAAGCACTCCCCCACCCCCCACCCACCAAAAAAGGCCTACTGAATTGTAAATATAATAAAAATTTTAGTGTGCAGGACCTAAAGTACAGTCAAATCTGTGTAAGACGGCCACCCATTGTCAAGGAGAAGAATGGCCGTACAGGTGGCCGTCTTAGGCAGGACTGATCAAGATAAGGAAACAAACCATTCCCATCTGAGGCCCCAATCGAAAGTAGCCCCATTGTTGTTGTCTTTGTTGGTGTTGTTGCTGTTGGTTTGTATTTCGTTTGTAATTTTTATTTTGTCGCTGATTTTGCACAATGGTGACAATAAAACGAAATGTATCAGACAAGGAAGACCGATTGCCATGTCAAAACACACTCATGGGTCGCCACCACTCGGAGAACGAGGGACGCTTCTATAACAAGTTCATGTTGACGTCCTTTTTTACTTTGTTACAGACTGGGTAAACAGTAACCACTCAGCTCACTTACGATTTGTGTATGAGTTCTGGGCGGGGCTTATGGGTTATGAGGGATCACACGCTTACCTCATAAGCAGCTGAAAATTGGTAGCTATTGGTCAACAATGGGAGGGGCCTACGCAACATGATCTGTTGGAGGGACTACCTAACAACAACGACAGGTAATTGGATTATGACGGCTCGCCCACAACGCCAGGTGCCAATGCACAATGTATGATAAAACGTAATGGAGTCACTAAGGTGACCGTCTTAGACAGGTATTATTGCTTAGTATTATAGGGGTTGTGTGTTAAATTATTGTGGCCGCGGCCGCGTTGGACAGGTGCCCGTTTTACACAGTTAAATTATATAGAAAAAACGCAAGGGGGGGAAATGGAAAGTGGCCGTTTGTACAGGTGGCCGCCTTATAGAGGTGGCCGTCAGGGCAGGTTCGACTGTATTTGTATTTGAGACGAAACCAGGTGCTTTTATGACAGTGCATGTATTTTAAACCTCCTGTTTTCTGATGTTAATAGGGCCTAAGATAAGTACGGCTAGACTGGCAGTCTAGCCGTACTTAAGTACAGTTAGACTTCTTGGCTAGCTGTACTTCAGTACGGGTAGACAGCCAGGCTAGCCGTATTTAAGGATGGCTAGACTGTCAGGCTAGCCGTACGTACTTAATATTTGTTGATGGCCGAATTGTAAATGAAATTTTTAATTTGCAATGCCTAAAATATTTGTATTTCAGACAAAACCAAAAGGTGCCTTACTGACTTGCATGTATTTGAACCTGAATAATTACTAGATCTAGATCTTCTAATGAGACCTGTGTACTTAACAGGTTTGAGTCGATAGGGCCAAACCTAGATCTAAGTACGGCTAGACTGGCAGTGCATGTTGCGTACTTCGTTTCGTCACACGGTCATCTCCTCGTCACACCCAGAGTTAGAATTTAGAGTAGATCTTTAGATCTAGAATCTAGGTGTGACGAAATGACTTCGCTATTATATCTCTCCAAAATTGTTATGCTAGATCTAGTAGACTTTTGGAGGATCAGCCTAAAGCTTTTTAAAAAGTTATATTGATCTAAATTATCATTTTTATATGTAGATCTAGGCTAAATTAAATCTTCGTCTAAACTGTTCCATAGATCTAGATCTAGCTCACGGCGCACCAGCAGTGGAATTGTAGTTGCGCGCGGTGGGGGGGGGGGGGGGGGGGGAAAA
>NW_004798474.1:24660-26830 GCF_000002075.1 Aplysia californica | reverse complement strand
GCCTCTGTCTTTCTTTTAGGATGAGGTATTCTTCAGACATCAGGGCTTGAAATAGACCACGGCTCCACGGCAATTTGCCTTGGTGCCTTTGCAATTTACCGTAAAAAGTGTAAACCGCAGCAATTTTTGCTGTGCCCTTGTTGTTTTTTTGTTTAAAAAAAGTGACATCATGAAAATAAATCAATATTTGTTCTGTGCTGTCACTTGCTGAAAAAAATAAAAAAGGAAAGAAAGTTATACAAGCGTCTTGTCGGGTTTGTTCGCCACCCTGACCGGTCAGTGAACCTGCTTGCATCACAACTTAAACACAAGATAGATAGGCTCTACGCTAGGTCCCATGGCATCACGTGAGCACTGGGTGCTGTTGGGGTCACAAAAGTTCTTGTTAAATCTGAAAGCCACGAAGTGTGGCACTCCGGAATGGGGGGTATTTTTTCTTTTCTTTTTTGGAAATACACTCATAGGAGAGAGAGAGAGGTGGGGGGGGTGTTATGAAGACATCCTGTCTGAGCTGGCTGAAATCTCATCAAAACTTCAGTCAGACACTGCTCAGCTTGATCGAGTCGGTTTGGCGCCCACCGGTCCAGTGTGTCCAGTACTGCCCAGTGCCCATGGTCATTGAGCATGAGAAATCCCGCACAAAATATCGCTTTTCCGGTTTCGTCAAAACTCGTTGTTTCGTGCAAATATGCCTCGGCCAAGGCCTAGGTTGTGGGAGTTTAGTATTGTACGGATAACTAGTGGCAGTTATTCGTACAACAATATTGTACGGATATCCAGATAGAGTTTTTCACACAATTGTATGAATAACCACTTCGAAAATTTATGGTAATTTTCCTTTAATGCACCCAAAGCACGCCTTTCTCGTCTTGAGACTCAAAAAAGAAGGGACATTGTAACTTGTCTGGTTATTTAGTTAGACGCGCTGAAGTTGGCAATGCTAAATTGTAAAATTTTTGGGACAAGTGTATCAATGAAAAAAAATCAATATATATATATATAAAGGTATGACAAAAACTGTCAAACTTTTGGAACATGAACGACATAACATTGGTGCAGATACTCAGAAAAGATGGTCCAGGGTATCTGTGCATAGAATAGAAAGCTGTAATTTTGCAACTGTATCCATCTGGTACACAATTCGCTATGAAGTAATTCCTCCAAATACAACTTTATTTGTCTAAATAATCGTGAATATTTGCAGATAGTTTCTCGAAAGTTTATAAAAATTACCCTGAAGTCTCTTCTATGAAAAAGTACAAATTGATTCTAGTGCCAGAATACACCCAATGTAATATACAGACTGTATCTGTTACACTCCAGAAATTCCTTACTTTTCTTAAAATGCTATGTCACATCTAGGTTTTGTAAGTTGACTGAATAACTGGGATGACTTCTGGTAATTGGGTTTTATAAAAATAATTTCTAGCTTTCCAGTAACACCGAACCAAGACCAGACTTTTTCAGCTTTTATTTTGGTTTCTATGACCATTTGCAATAGCTGACAATGTTCCGATTTCTTTACATTCATATATGTGTCCTCGCATATTTCCAACACAAAAAAAAAAGAATGAATGTGTTAGCTGTCATTATTTTTTTTATTCCATACAAGAAGTTGGGCGAAAAAGGGCGCCGTGAGCTGAACAATAGTTTTCAAAATAAGGCAAACACCGTGTCTGGTAAAGAGTTAGTGAGGCTTTTTTTGAAAGTAAGAGTCTAGCTTTTTGCAAAATTGCAGTACCATACATTTCTGCTAGCTAATTTATTTTTAACAGAACTAACATGATCTTGCCAACCACACTTTGTTGACCTGACTCAGCAGATTTCAATATTGTCAATAAGCCTACATATCAATGAACGGTGTAGCAAATCAGGTGGGCACGATGACTCGCACAAAGTCAAAACAAAACCTGGATGTGATTCCCTGTTTAGGTTTCCCACAATCGGGTAAGAGCACTTTCCTCAAGCAGCTGCGCATCCTGCATGGAGGCGGCTACACAGAGTCTCAGAGGAGGGAAATGAGAACAAGGATCTATCAGATGATGGTGGCTGTCATGAAATTGCTGGTTGAGGAGCTGGTCAAGTCATCTGTCAGCTTTTCAGATCCTGTCAATGAGGTAGGTAGGTGTATTCTTCTCCCCCTCCTCCTCCTCCTCCTCCTCCTCCTCCT
>NW_004798474.1:2588-24560 GCF_000002075.1 Aplysia californica | reverse complement strand
CCTCCTCCTCCTCCTCCTCCTCATCCTCCTCATCCTCCTCATCCTCCTCATCCTCCTCATCCTCCTCCTCTTCCTCTCCTTCTACACATATCAGATTTCTTGCACCCTGTATCACCCTTCCCATGATACCCTGTAGATCAATATTCCTTCGGGGGAGGGGTAGGAGAGTTTGACTGTTCAGTTTGACAAGTGATGTGTTCAAGTGACTGTATGTGATCATTACTTTCTTCTTGACCCTGTGTCTGGATATACCAAGGACAAACTCTTTCTATTTGGTCTTATTTGATCTTGGTTTAGCTTCTTACATTTTTGCATGTTTTTCCACTTTTCTGGCCGTCATTCTCTGCGACTCTTCTTCTGGTTCCATTTGGTTTTCCCCATGATCTCTTACCCTGAGATTTCCAGTCTAACACTTTCCTTGCTATGAAGCTTCCAGGCGTGCAATCTATTGCTATCGCCTTCTTCCCACCACATCTCTGACTGAGCTCTGTCTTGTTCTCCTTAATACTTCCTTGTTGGTAACCCTGTCTGTCCATCTGATCCTGAGGAATGCATCAGAACCCTCACATATCAGTGCTCATTATTTCACAGCATCACAGGTTAAGTCTTGATGAGATTACAGTGTCGTCTGTGACTGGGTACCATCAAAGTTTTATGGACATTTTGATCTCACTTTGGAATGATGATGCTATTAAGAAAAGTTTCCAAAGACAAAGTATGCTCCTACCAACATCAACTAAATAGTAAGTTGTGTTTAGATTCTTTTGGAACATTAAGATTTTTTCTATTTTTTTATGAAGGTCTTTTATACTCTTAGCAACTAGGCCCTACATATTGAGTTGTTCATAAACCAAGAACATTGGTGAATATTCTGACACAAACTAAACAATTTTAGCATTAAACATGTTAAGATTTCTTGTTCCGGTGTTGTGTTTCACAAACTGAAGGCTGGAAGCTCCCAATATTCTGATCATTTTGTAAAATTGCAAGGAGGGAGGTGGGAAATGGTCGTTTGTACAGCTGATTGCTTTGGACAGGTGGTCTGTAAGGCAGCTTCGACTGTAGAACAGTTACCTTTTGATTGAGTGAATGACTCAATTTTCATTAGATAAACTTGTCTTGACCGAAAGTATCAGTCACGCGTGACATTGGAGAATTTGGTCAAATTATGTAACAGTAGCTTATACCCTTCAAGGAAGAAAAATTTGGATATTCAATAATTTGATGAAACTTTCTGGAGTGTGAATTGGGTATTCGATAGTGCCTCTGTCTTTCTTTTAGGATGAGGTATTCTTCACAGCTTATGGAAGCACAAACTGAAAAAGGCAAATAAAAGGTACCTACCTTTAAATTATTTGAATTATGAGATGCTAATGTTAAAACATTTGCATTCAAGTCATGTTTTTTCCTCCAGTTTCTTCGACAACTTGTCTAGGATCTCCGGTGCTGATTACGTCCCCACAGAGCATGACGTCCTTATGCTGGCCACACCCACCACTAGTGTCGAGGAGCATGTCTTTGAAATTGACACTAAGCGCTACAGGTTTGTCGTGGTTTTCTTCTGCTTTTCCAGACTTTAAAGAATAGTTTTTCCAGCTCGTCATGATATGTGGGACGAGTTCTTACTAAACCAAGATCAATAAGTGTACTTTTCAGATTCGGGGAGGTGCATTGTTATAGCTATCAGTATGATCAGATGGGAGCAAGTGAGGTCGGCATCATCAAATTTGACTAAATTCTATTAGGGCCGATCACATTCCATGTACAAACTAAAGATCTCATCTTGTAATGCATGTTGATTTTGAGTCCTGTATGGGAAATCTATTTTAAATTAGCCTTTTTTCTAGAATGCTATTGTTGGTCCTGACAGGTAGAGTTGTAGCAACCTGTGGATTGAGGTGTGTAACATCTACCATCTATCGGTTTTCATATGTCAGAGACTGTTGATTCTGCATGCGTTTGCACGCTGCTCAACACTTTAAGTTGACTAAGTACAGGGAAAGTTAGAACTGGAAGGTTCTTGCTGTAGCATGCACGTCACTGTGGGTTTTGTTGCTGTCCTCCTCCTCCTCCTGCATACCCCTGCTAGAGCTCAGGAGATAACAGGCTGCAGGAATTTCATCTCTTAGTGCTGTTGTATTTTTGTGTAAATGACTATTTGGTCTACGTAAGGCATAGCATCATCCCTTACTTGACCGGCAGCACTCTGCTGTTTTCAAAGGCACTGCCTACTGACTAGAGTCTTCAGTTTTGGATACTTATTAGTTTTGAATTTTATCTGGACGGCAGTCAGAAAAGCCCACTCTTTTTTAGTTAAAATCCGTCCAGAGATTTTAAGATGTGAAACTTTCACACTGTCTTGACCTCCTAAATTTTTTTCTCTTGGTCTAAATAAAAAAAAATGAGCTGCTCGATCCTATCCTTGGATAGAAAGAATGCCTTAGCTTATTGGATGTACAGTCAAAGACAACCACCTGGACAAATGATAATTCCCACTTCCCCTGTTATGTTTTTTTCTTTATTATAATGACATTGTCCAATGAGGACACCTGTTTAAGATGACCACTTCTCTCTTCCCAATGGGTCGTTGTCTTGAACAAGTTTGACTGTGTTTTATTTAGGGAGACATCGGTTTTTTGTTTCGTTTTTCAGAATGACTGAACCTGGTGGTCAAAGGCCACTGAGTACGAATTGGTTTCAGCTGTTTGCTGATGTCAACTGTATGTTGTATTTTGTGGACTTGAGTGGTTTTGATCAGCCTTGTCCTTGGAGCGATCATGAGGTGAGTCGTTTCACATTTGTTCCCTTCCTCACTTACAGTATACCGGCGTCTGTTTTGCGAAGATTGGCTTCAATTATATGGGGTTCAAGAGGCTCTCTGTCGCACTAAAAAGACCTTAGTTCGTTTCCTGTGTGGGGAGAATTATTATCAAGCTTCTCCACCTGTCTTCTGGGATACTGTATCTCTGTCAGCCCCGGTTGACCCTGACAAACAGGTGTGAAGTAGCCTGGCTTCTAAATCATTTGAGTAATGACGTCAAGGGCATTGAAATACCTCCAGTGACAATTACCATTGAACCTGCTCTAATGACTACCCGTCCAAGACAATAACCACATGTACAAACTACGTCTCTCAACTTCCCATTGTATTTTGTCTGTGTAATAGTGACACTGTCCAAGAGGACTACTTTTTTCCTCACCAACTTATTCCAAACGTTGACGTTGACCATGTACTGATAGGTCGGGGGAAACTTGGTTGTTTTTGATAGTTTATAATTCATGAGAAATTTTAGCTGAATTACAGTATTCATGTTCCCATGGGGAAGACTTGAAATAAGGATGAGCAAAATAAACACCTTTTGATGTGAACAATAGCCAAGACAGTTGCCGTAGTATATACACGAGATAGCTTTATGTTTAAAAGTTATTCTGAAAAGCTGTTTTGTGTTTTTTAATGGATGGCGTATACCTGATGTGCTTTACAATTTATTACACCAGCAAACCTTAGAACACAATTCTGAAACGTTTTCCTGGCTTACAGTGGTCAAAAACTGTTAAACCAGTTACACTCAGCTAAAGTCATTTTTGCTTCTAAATAAATGAGATAAATACTTAGAGATATTTTCTTTTGGTCAGAGCACAATGTACTGTTTATATGCTACTATTGTATTGTAAAGCGCGGAGAGCATGTGTACTTTAATTTGGCGTTGAGCGCTATATAAATTCCATATCTGTCCGCCCCGATCAAAATCAGTCGTAAGGTGTTGTGTGCTATTATCAGCTACGAGGCTCAAAAGGCAAGAAAGTGACTTTCCATGAAATTTTTTGTTTTTTTGATCTATTGAAAGTTTGGTATATTCTGCTTCATTTAAATTAAGATCAAAATAAACGACTATAATCGACTATAAATATTTTATTTTGATTTATTTTGGAGGTGAGTGTGGTTTGTGCTTGGGTGACGAGATAAACGAATTTGGACCTTGCTGGTGTGTAGCTGTGAGATTATTTATAGAACCTCATGGCCACCTTTGCTTTTTTAGGTTTTGACTTCTTTTCGAGCATGAATGATCTGAAATGTAAACAACTTGTCACTATGGACGACTGAGGTCTCTGATTGGTGTACGCGGTAAGAACTGTAAATTCTAGCTAACTTCAAGCTTATTTACGTATACAGCTGATTGTGTGGGTGTGCCCTGCTAGCTGTTATCGTCTGTTGATTTTTCAGTTTTACATTTAGGTTGACTTAAAAAGTTTGTTTTTATTGTGTTTTAAAGCTTTTAAAAAATGAATTAACTTCCTCTGGATCTCTCAGAGCGGACTCCTTACCAAGAGGCCACCGAGGCAGTTTATGTGCATGTGTGTTGGTGTGTTTGTATGTGTGTGTGTGTGTGTGTGTGTGTGTGTGTGTGTGTGTGTGTGTGTGTGTGTGTGTGTGTGTGTGTGTGTGTGTGTGTGTGTGTGTGTGTGTGTGTGTGTGTATGTGTGTGTGTGCTCTCGTGTGATTATAGTGCTAATGCAAATGAATAATTAGAAAGCGTAAACAAGGCACGTAAGCCGACTCGCGGCCTTCCGAGCGCATGGTTTTGGTGAAATGGGGGCAGGCCTTATCCAGGTCGCTGTTTCTTTGCTCTTTTGCTATAAAACCCCAAATGCTGTAGTATTTGAAAAAGTTCATATTTTCTTCTTTGCAGTGTAAGTTGTTTGCATATATCTGAGTATTAAAGCTGGAAAATTGCCGTGGAAAGGGAAGCACCTTGCAGTCAGAATGCGAGGTCGGCTGGTTCAAAATTGACACCCGTGCTTTCGAATGCTTTGCAGAGAGATTGATGATTGAATACCGTCTTTTCATTGGCGGAGAACTATACAGCTTTGAGCTTGGTTTCTCGTGGTATATTTTTGGCCGTTGGCGTTTGGATAGAAAGAATTTTTTAAAAGCGTCAAAAGTTTTCAAAGACCATTTTAAACACGAAATTGACCTTGACCATCAATGATTTATTTATAGAGGCACCAGCCATCCTTGTCCAGGTGCTGTTTTTTTTTAAAGGCTAAAAAAAGGTACCAATAGAAATAACAGTTCTTTTTCTATTCGAATAAAGTCATCGGCTTGGAATTATTTTGCAAGTATCCGTCCGCGCAACTATCGGGAGCACTCAGTACACTACAGTATTGAGCCGATTCGATCGCCGCGAAGGCTGGTGCGGTGCCAGCCGGGACAATGCTCCGTGTTTTTAATGAAATAACGACAGACCATCGTATTTGAGGCAATAAAATACTGATTTGTAATTATCTCACAGTCTTGAAAATAATTAGGCTTCATTTCTTTGTTATAGTGATTGTACTCTGTTAATGTAAAGATGTTTGGAGCACTTCGTACTCTTTTATTATCTATCAAACATGGGATTGCAGCCAGTTACCGACTTCAGCATTATTTGATTATTATGTTAAATTGAAACAGCTGCCATTCTCTTAACAACTGAATGAGATGTAAACGCATGGCAACAAAACTCTCAAGAGATATTGACCTTTCATATTAAACAGATGAATTTGATATCAGCTACTTTGAAAATTTAGTATCTGGTACCTAGCTAGTATAATGCTAACATTTTGTTGCATTTGATGTGTAGTCCATTCTCGGGAAAATTTTGCTTTGTCCATAAGTTTTTTCTTTGTAAATGAATAGTTTTCTACTTCTATGTGTTACATTGTAGTGGCATCACCAAAATAACTGCTAAATTTCAAGTGTCTATCTCAATTCTAAGACCCCCGTTGCTATTGAAACATGTTTCTCTACTTCAGAGGCCATCTTCTCCTTTTCGTGTTTCCTCACCTCGCACAATTAAAAATTTCGTATTTCCATCAAATATAGTCATATTTACTTCATTTTTTTTTATTATAGGGAAAAGGTGATATTTTTAAAAATAATGTAAACTCAGTTTTGAAATTTCCTTCCTATGACTGATTTTGACTGGCAGGGACACATATATTATTATTATTATTATTATTATTATTATTATTATTATTATTATTATTATTATTATTATTATTATTATTATTATTATTATTCTCCCACACATACACACCTAAATGTTTGTCCATTACCCTCTTTTGCAGTGGGTAGTTGGCGGGTGCTCTGGTGTGGTTTGCATCTTCTTTCCTATAAAAAATTTTGTCATCTCTATCTCCCCTCCTTCTTTTTTGTGTTTGTTATTCTCTTGTAACACCTCTTATCTTCGGCACTTATATGACATTGTGTTGCAAGTGCCATAAAACTCTTACTAAAACTAAAACCTCCTTTTGCAGTTTTCTATCATGAATAGTTGCAGGACTCCACTGTTAGGTACAACTTTTCTTTCCCTAATGTGTTGTCCTTTGTCTGTTGTATTCAGAACGCTCTTGAAGGAGCCAGGGCATTGTTCGCAACGGTCAGTGGTTCGAGATGGTTTTGCCACTGTACTCATCTTGTCATGTTTAGTAGACAGGACGTCATGAAGGAAAAACTGTTGAACGATTTCTCCTCCTTCCAGAAGTGCTTTCCTGACTACACTGGTGAGCCCAATGTACTGTTCATATTGAACCCATACTATGTACTTACGCTGTGCTGGTGTATGTGGTGTAGGGGTTACATGCTTCGCTGTTGTGCACAGAGGATGTGAGTTTGGTTCATGTGTGGGGTGGGTGGGGGTTTTAATTGAGTATCTCTGTCTGTTGAAATGATGTATCTCTCTCAGGTTTGGTTGACCCTAGCAGGCAGGATGGCCCTCCTAAATTATCTCAATTGTGGGGATAGGGGCTTAGAACATCTGTTAATGAACAAACACTGTACCATTATCCTAAATCGTCCAACTTGTGTTGACAGTAGGGGTGGGGCGTAAAACATTTATAATCATCTTTGTTGTTGAAATCATCGTATTTGTCATCTTTGTGGTCAAGCTGTTGACTTGCTATTGCTATTATAATCATTCCCGCCCTCATATGGGTGTCTGTGGTGTAGAGGTTAGGTGCTTCAGAGTTGCACTGTTGCACACAGAATACCTAAGTTTGATTCCTGAGTTGGAAAAATATGTCTTGAGTATCGTTGGTCTTTCTGCTTGGACGTTTTTAGGAAATGTCTACCGGATATGAGTTGAAGCTGCAAAGCAGTGACGAACCAAATGGGAGATGGTCTTTCTTTCCTATCTAACATCTATCATCCTTATCTCTCCTCCTTCTTTTTTGTGTTTGTTACTCTCTTGTAGCACCTCTAATCATCTGCACTTAAATGATGTTGTTGTGTTGCAAGTGCCAAAAACGCTTACTTCAACAAAGGAAATGGTCGCGGAGAAGAGAAGAGAACTAGAGGAGCGTCAATAGCTACATCAAATGTTCAAAGAAGGGACTATCTTGATTACAAAAGGCACAACAAATCCTACCAAATGTACCTATTGGGTAGCCAGTGGAGGACAAAGTGACAAAGGATGGCACAGAAAACAGTTCACAAACCAGTCATATGCATCAGGAAACCTCTTCATAAATATTCATGGAAAAAAGGAATTCAAATGAGGTTACACTGAACGAAACCTGTATTGGCCACTGACGACTAAAAACAGTTTGAAAGAGACTTATGCAATTTCTGGGACACTTGAACTGACGTAAAGTGGTTGCTTGGAGGGCACCCCTGGTAAGTCCTCCTTCTTTACTTTCCCTCTGTTGATCCTGTCTGTCTGTCCTTCTTTTTCCCAGCACTAAATGACCATTATTGTGTCGATCTACTTCTCTTTACTCAAACAAACAAAACAAAACAAAGAACAACAAACAAATTGACTTAAAAGCTTTGAACATCTTGTTTTCGTGGGAAAAGTAAAAAGCAAATGAGGCAGAAGTAGATGAAATCAGCTTTTTGAGAGAACCTGAATAAATGGATGACGCGGGATGATGATATGTGGATTTTTTTTAGACCATCAAAGATGAGGAATAATTGGGGAAACATAATTGTCGATTTCTACCTCAGATCTGGCAGTTCCTGATATGGTCCTGATTGCTGTGTTTCTAATTAACTTTGCCATTCTTTTTTTAATCGCCAGGGCCCTCGGATGACTGCCAGGAAGTGTTTTGTTTTATCCAGATGATGTTTATCAAAGCGGATGCCAGCGAGACTAGTGATGTGCACTGTGTCTTTGTCAACTTGACAGGCAAGTAGTGATGTCATATCGCTACCTCAGAGGTACAAAGTTCTATCAGCTCAGTACCTTGTTTTGAGAAATTTGACGTCAAAGATTTTGAGCTTCACATCATATCAAGCTTTTAAAAAAATGAAATTATCTGAATATCTTGATAATGACTCCCAATAATATTATGGTTTTGATAGAGCATGTAGGACATGGTTTCTGACCTTAGTAACTCAAAACTTCCAAAAATGTCAAATAGAACATTATAATTCTGAGGTAGCAATAAGTAGACAGTCGGGCCTTCTCAAGCGGCCACCTGTTCCAGACAATCTCCTGTACAAATGACCGTTCTCCACTTCCCCCTTGTAGTTTTTATAAATATTATTATAATGACCCTGTCTAAGACAACCACTTTTCTTTCCGCCATTGTGTGTCCATCTTGTACTGTTCTGACTGTAGTCAGGCACAGAGATCTCAAACAGGTCAGGGCTTGTAAACGTGTTCTATACATCCCTAATTTGAGTAAACCATGATAATGAAAAGTTTTAATGAGAGAGATATTGAAGAAAATCTAGAGACGTAACTGTGATGGTATAATGAAAAGTACCCAACATCAGTGAAAGGATAGAAGAATGGATGGTGCATGTGCCGAGGTCTGTGTCAAAGCCAAAAAACAAAGAGAGAGATGCTGATGAGCGTTACAAAGTAAGTAAAATTGCTGGTCTTGTACATCAGGACATGATAAGTAGGTGGTTGAAGGGTGCTCTGATGTGGTTTGCTTCTTTTTTTTTACCTATCAAACATCTATCATCCTTATTTCCCCTCCTTTTTGTGTTTGTTACTCTCTGTAACATCTCTAATCTTCAGCACTTATTTAACCTATTTGTGTTGCAAGTGCAGTCAAACACTTACTAAAACAGAAAAAAACAGATCATAATAATGATGATGTAACTGACACTTGTCGTCAGGGGGCGCCACCCACCCCTCTTGTGTCATCACTTCCTGATTCATATATTCACACTGTGCTAGAATCATGCACACACATATGCATACTAAGATAAATATGCAATTCATACACTATATTATGGCACAAAATCGCACAAACTGAAGACCTGGAAATACCCCCAAACCTCGAAGGTTCCTCCCACGATCAGAGCAAAGAAAACAGAAAACAAACATACACATAGAGCAGGAGAACACTCAGGAGGCATGCCCTGAGTGTGGCCGGCCCCCCGTAGAGTGTCGGGGAAAGTAGGGGTGTTCTTCCTCTGAAGATCTTGTGCTGTCGGCTCGCCCCGCGAGTCTCCCACATGGCCCAACTCAGCACCTCATTGTCTTGTCTTCAATCACACCCCACCACCCACCACCCACCATCCTCATGACTAGATGCAAGGAAGAACTAACACGCCTTATGCACACTACAGGTAATGTGTGTTGATGCATCTCAGTACCGGCACTGTGTGTATTGTGCTGTGCAGGGGGAGCCTGGTGGGTTTGTTTGTTCGTGTGTGTCACGACATGGTGGGATCAGGTGCTTGTCAATCTTTGGGTAGGTGGAGTTATTGGTATCATCTGAAAGTTTTTTCATTTGCCTTGTTTTCTATGAAAAAAATACCCATCTATCTTTAATAAAAGTCAAGATATTTGTGATTTACGGAGGTGGGGATAGTTGGTTTCTGAGGTGAAATTAGTGAGAAAATGGCTGCCATAATATATCGAGAGTCCCTGAAACCTGAACATTTACATATTTTGTGCCTTTGATAAACTTTTACAGAAAAATTTAAAGGGAAATGTGTTTTGATATGGACATAAAAGGTGTTGAGCCCCCCCCCCCCCCAAAAAAAAAAAGATAAATAAATAAAAATAAATTCAATAAAAATTTCCAAACTGGAGGAAAAATGATTATTTCTTCTATTTCATTATTTTGACGAGCACCTGATTTCTCCAGGTTGCCCCACATATACCCGTTATGATTCTGGGTGTGTTTTCTGTTGTCCTCTATGAGTTGGTCATTCCTTCTGTAGTACCAGTTTGCAAAGCTAGCCATCGCTATTGCTGCATTGCTACATTTTTAAAAACATATTTTCTGTCATTACTAGACATTGTGCGACGCTCATGTAAGATCGGGTGGGTGGTTGGAGGGTGCCACTTGTAGCTCTCTTCTTTTTGTTGTATTGTTTCTGTCTGCCTATCTTACTTGTGCTTGTTCCCGTCCTGAAATGGCTGTGATTATATGGGTAAACCTTTTTTTATTTATTCAAAAACCAAAAAAAAGTGTCATGATTCTTTTCATTTTAAAATTTCAGATACCCACAACACACGCTTTGTTTTTCAAATAGTTCAGGACATCCTGCGAAGGCCTACAAGATGTAATTGTTGTGATCTCCTGTGAGATGTTACGTTCCTGCAAGATGTCTGCATAAGCTACACTGACCTCCACGACAGTGCTGGATGTGACTTTGCCGTGACCAATCTCTAAACCCTAAAGTGTTACACTTGTTTAGAGAAAGCCAGGCAGTCTGACTGCAGACAAAATTCGGAAGCTTGCGATGTACTGCTCTCAGGCCATTCATCTACACTCCAAGGCTGAAGATATACAGAAGGCCATACTTGCTTCCCTGCACCACAGTTTTCTACTCATGATTTTTCCCTCCAGCATTAGTATTGCTTCCTCCCCCACCCCCCCACTGCGACCCTCCCCCCTTCACTGGATCGCCCCTCCCCTCTGGCCCCCCCCCCCCCCCTGCACCCCTCCCCCCTTCACTGGATCCCCCCTCCCCTCGCTGTCCCCCCCCCCCCCACTGCACCCCTCCCCCCTTCACTGGATCCCCCCTCCCTTCACTGTATCCCCCTCTCCCTTCACTGCCCTCCCCCCTCACTGCCTCCCCCCCCCCCCTACTGCACTCCTTCTAACCCCCCCCCCCCTTAAAGGCTCTGCCAATTTACTAGCGCTTGTCATCAATTGACTTGCTGCAAACAGAATGCTAATGAGAGCCTTCAAAGCGCTGCATGGTTATGTTGTTCTCAGAGCCAGTTTCACAGTAAAAACAAAGTTGAGTTTGCTGCTGTGAATGCAGCTGCAGAGTTTAACTTTGTAACATAGTAGAAATTGTGAAACGCATAGAACTTGCTGTTGAGCGGGGATTTGCACTATACAAATGCTATCTATTATGATAATTATGTTTTACCATTTTATACGGTTCCAAGTTAAGACGTCTTGGCTATTGTGCGAGGCGCCATGGAGTTTTCCATGTTTTTCACTTTTTTACAACAGCCTAATTGAAAGTGTCATAAAATAAAACTTATCTAAAGCATTTATTAAAAACTTCCAGACAATTGTCAGTTACATATTAGCTGTTTGTAGGCCAAATTAAAAGTGAATCTGTCGATAAATAAAGGGGGACGAATGGGATTGAAAAGAGTAAACAAAATTCAATTTAAACGCCGTTTCCATAGCAACCAGTTCATACATACTTTTTTAGCAATTAATTTAAAATCTGCAATGAGATATTATGTCTCACAGCAAATATTGGCTCTCTAGGGTTTGTAATAGCCGAGATAGACGTTAGGTCCTTAGGTGTCTAACCCCCTCAAAATGATCTCGAGTGTGTGTGCATGTATGTACTTACATGCCTCAGCAAGTTTTCCTCATTGTGGAAAGCAATAAAATGTTATGTTTTCTTATCTTTGAAACCGAGAAAGACAGCCAACAGCATGCTTAAGATGGACAAATTCATGTTGCTAATTTGTGTAATATGGTTCTAGCTTTGCTACTTTGGTCTGAAGATGATTTGACACATTGTCAAAGCAGCAAGCAATCCCCTTAAGTCCGTTTGGGTACTTTTTACGTCAGTGGGTGGTTGGTGGGTGCTCTGGTGTGGTTTGTTCCTTCTTTCCTATCAAACAACTATCATCTTTATCTCTCCTCAATCTTTTTTATGTTTGTTACTCTCTTCTCTCTCCGAGACCTAACATAGACAACACACTCTATGGAACATTACAGCAACTGCAGCAGACCTGCACTTATCACTACATGGCATTGGACAGAAGGGCGAGAGCCCGGCTGTTGCTGGATCGATAACAACAACAACAACAAGTCTCTTGTAACACTTCTAACCTTCGGCACTTATATGACCTTATTGTGTTGCATGTGCCGTAAAACTCTTACTGAATTATAAACTAAATGATACTAAACTCGATCAGGATACTGCCTGGGAGGGGGTTCACCTGCACCTTCGTTTCTCGTCTGGGTCTGCAAGGTCTGAGGCTCACTGCCACCTCCCTCGCCATCCTTTTCCTCTGAAGTTACATCTCGTACCACTCTTCTAATATCGAGAACGTGACGAGCCATACCATCGACAGCAACATTGTTGATCGAGTTTACTCCCGTAACCGTACCTCTATTCCACTTGGTCGTGCATTTGCTCTGGGGTGGTTTAACCCAAACATCATCCCCAACTTCAAATCTTCCTTGCCCGTCTTGAACAACGATATGGTTTCTCCAATCATAACGGTAGACAGCTCCCTGTGGCATTAATGCTGGGTCTAAACCTGCTCTTTGTGCTGAGTTGTACCAAAACACAGCTTCTTGGGGGGAAATGTTTCCTCTTTCTGCAATGGACTTCACTGTACGGTGGTGTCTCTCAACAATCCCGTTCTCCGTAGGCCTATATGTAGCTCTGAACAAAGGTTTGATATTCTGTTTCTGAAGTATCTGCCAAAAACAATCTGAGTGAACCACTGTGCCATTTTCCATAAAGATCTCGTGCACTGGTCCTGTCGCAAACATGAGATCTTCAACTACTTCCGTAATGAACCCTGCTGTCTCTCTCTCTTCAGTTTCTTCCAAGTTGCGAATCGCCCGGGGCCACAATCAACAATTGACAGGTATGGCACTTGATGATGGTGAGTTATGTCTATTGCCAATCTTGTCCAGTCTGTAGCGACATCTAGGTTGCCTGCCTCATGGACAACTGGTGCAGGATCGATAGACTGACATTGCTCACAAGCTTGTACGACTTTTTTCACATCAGCATGGCTCGTTTCTGGTAGCACCTTCCGAGCCAAATACAAGGTACGGTCTACCCCCATATGGTGCATATCGTGCAAGTCTTTCAAGTGTAGATGACCAGTAGCACACATGCGTGGATCTGGTTCTCCCTCCTCCATTCCATACCCGCCAGTGCTTAATCACTCCTTATTTACTCTTGTCAGAATGTCTGCTTTGTTCTTTCTGGTCGGAACCAAGATTATCGACATAACCAGACCGAACTCATTAATAAGGCTTTTCAATATCCCTAATCGTCTCTTCACAATCAACTCAGCTGCCCCTTTGGTGTGTACTCTCCTCTCTTCCGATAGAACAGTTTTGATCCAACCAGCCACCGTTGCTGAGTCAGTGATATTTTCGATTTCAGAGATGTTTCACTTGATGGCCATGTTTACACTTTTCATCGCAGCCTCCAGCTCTGCTACGTTGATATGATCAAAATCTGAACGTTTTTGAAGCAATGCGGCATCCTCTACCACGTTGCTATTGACCTCAAGTAACACACCATATCCGATACTGCTAGCATCACACCATACGGTTCCTTTGGTTGCTTATATCCAGCTGTTTACCATAACTTGCCTTTGACAGAATCCTCATTAGTCAAGCGGCTCAACTCAACATTTCCTTCAACATTTTCTCCACTTCATCTTCTACGATCTCCTCCCAATTGGTACCATTTGCCCTTCTCTTTATGTAGCTGCATGCTATCCTTAACCATCCAGCAACCGGATAATGACCTGTAAGTTTTCCGCAGATCGAGAACAACTCCCGTTTGGTGACTTTAGACACTGCATGGGGAATCATGTTGGCTCTGGAAAATATGAGATCTCCTACGGAATCAGATTTCAACTTGAAACCCAATGCAGCGCCACCTTCCAATGGCCCTGGTTCTTTCGTTGTCAACCCAGGTGCTTCACCAGTGCAGCAGATGTTACCTTGCTCTCATCCAGCAGAATGTCATCAATGTAGGACTGCGTGGCAGAGTCTATCTTCTCATCCTTTCTCAATACCGTTTTCAAGATCTTCGTCATGATGCGGGATGCCGATATAAGACCGAATCCAAGTCTTGTCAGGCAATATGTTTCACTTTTGTAATTCACTAGTTGATATTTCCATAGATCTTGTGACACCCGAATTTGAAGGTAAGCACCTTACAGGTCGACAATCGTTGCTGCACCTGTCGTCTGTCTCCGCTCTCGCAATGTCTCGCCTTATACATCCATGAAGTCACCCCCCGTGTGACTACTTACATGTTTATTGAGCTCTCTGTAGTCAAGGACAGGTCTTACCTTGTTCTTGGTAGGTTGAACAACAGCCATCAGCGGAATTATGCCTATTTCTACTTTCTCATTCCATGGGAAAAGTATTCCTTCCTCTGTCCAACTTTGTATCTCTTTCTCAAACCCTTCCGTAGTCTCCATAATATCCAGCTGTTTACCATAACTTCCGATCTTATTCTTCAGGTGGGGAGGATCCCTTTTCCATTTCCACTCTACTGTCCATGTATTGCCCTAAAAAATCTGCCTTAAAATCACCGTCGTCACTAACCTCAAGCTCACTGTGTTCGTAAAAAGCGCTCTCTGCTCGCTTTACGTTCCTCCCTGCCTGGTCTGAGGGATTAGATTCAGTTTCCATTTCCGCTGCCCCACACCATTTGACACCAAACTCAACTGTACCATAGGTGACTGAAACTCCTCCCAGGCTAGTTATAGCATCCATTCCCAACACCTCATCAATATCAGACAGAATAGAATCTGAGACAAATTTTACATTTACGGAGACCGAGACACCTCGCACGTCAATGATTAGCTCTTTCTTCCCCTGACACTGCACTCGTGAACCATCAAAACCTACCGTATAGTTCTCGCCCACGCAATTTCCGACTATATGTGAACTGACCACTGTGACCATACAACCTGTATCTACCAATGCTTTGACCTTAGCTCCCTTCACGCCAACTTGAATTATCGGTAAAGACTGCGCCCTCATTTCAAACGGGTATCTGCCGGCGCAGCAGCCACCCGAAGCTAGTTTTCCTGGGTTTTTTTGTATGACAGGCACCGTTTCCCCTCTGACTGCATCAACTGGCTATGTGCCCAACTTCATTGCAGTGGTAGCAAAGAATGTCAGCACGATGACTACAAACCTTAGCCATATGCGGTCCACCACATCGATAACAGGAGTCTTTAAATGCCCTCATATGTTGACTGTGGCTTCCCATTTCGTTTGCCATGGCTCGGCCTGCCGCCGCAACACGGACCATCCCAGTCTTGCTTGCTGTAAGGATTCTAGCTCTTGCTATTACCTCTGACAGTTCAACTTGGAAGACCCGGCTCATCTGTTGGAGCTCACACGATATCGGGTCAGGGAATCCATTTACAAAGGATAACCTAACCGGCCTATCCAGTTTGCTGCCTGAAAATCCAGCCAACCCTCCATATCTCCTTAGTTCGTTCACGAATACATCAACATGTTCACCGTCCCACCTCCTCTGTGTCAACTTACTGAACGCAACAAATAAGCTGTCTGTGAATGCCTCTCGAAGGTGCTTCTCAATTTTCTCATATTGTGATCTTTCGAGCTCACTAAGCAGTAAGTAGGCCTACAACGCCAATGCATTACCCTCCAGGAACAGCGGTACAAATTTGGCAAGATCCTGAATGTTCTTCAAACCTGCGACGAATTTAACCTTAGCCAACCATGCCGCAACATTACTATTGCTGCTGAATGGCTTGATCATGTCTGTGGTTACTTTCGATGCCATCACTAGCACTTAATATCTGGCTCTAATATCTGTCAATTAGCTTGTGGTTTTACTATACACACCCACGTCTTGTGGGGATCCAACTTGCACTGTCGTTATGAGTGACAATTCTCTTGCGCCTCGACTGCGACTCACGCTCACGCTCTTCCTCAGTCCCGGGCTCTCTTCTTCAATGTCAAATAGGTACTCGATTACTTTCCCCAAATAAACCAAGTGACCCCACTAAAACTAAACTTTTTACATCAGAGACTTAAAACTAGTTTTTGTTGTGTTGTTCCTATCAGGAATCATGAAAATCAAGAAAATTGTAAGCATTGACCATAGCATTAAACTGCATTTTGGTGATGTTGGAAGGCGCATCTTTGATAAAAGCTTTGTGAGGGTGAAAAAATTGGAAATTCTCAAAACTTGGATTTAAACGGATTGCTTGCGGCAGTGACGATGTGTTTGCGTTGAGTTGTTAGAGAGTGAAGGAACAAATCATATATAAATATATATTATATATTTGTCAGTCGCGCCAGTGTTTTTAACAAAAATTGTGATGAACACTTAACAATTTATTATTATTTGTTTTTACTTCTTTTCCTTCTCACAGCTCTTTCTTTTTGTATTTCTTTTTCCTTACAATGATTGATTGCCATTATGTTGGTGTGCCGTTCTTTACTCAAACTAAAACTGAGGTTAACGCCGTTCTTTACTCAAACTAAAACTGAGGTTGACTAACTACTGACTCTCTGAAGCTTTATCCTCCTACATGGCGGAGCTGCTCATTTTGGACAGGCTCTCTAGGCAATAATAGACACTAACTAAACAATTCACTTATAAAAATGCAGTTGACTAGGGTGAAACATTTTTTCCCTGAATTGTAATCTGTTTCGCAATTTATTATTTTTTAAAACATATGTGATGGCGCTCATATGACCTCAAAACCCTCTACTAAAACTAAACTAACATATGTGAGGCAGCGTGGTGAATCAGGCGCTCGTCAAAATAATGATAGTCAAGAAATTAACATTTTCTCACAGGTTTGGGAATTTTTATCGAATTTTATTTTGGTTCAACACCTTTCATGCCTTTTAAAGAGCATATTCTGAGTGGATTTTACTGGAAAACGTTGATTAAAGGCAGAAGAAGTGTAAACTTTCAGTTTCCACAGACTTTCAAGCTAAAGAAATAACTAAACTTTGACGGCCATTTTCTCGCTAATTTTGCCCCTGAAACCTGATGACCCTCACCTCCTTCAATCACACATTTCTCGACTTCTATTCAACGTAGATGGTTAATATTTTCACCCAAAGCAAGGAAAATGGACAGGCCTTTAAGATGATACCATCAACTCCGTATGCCCAAAAATTGACGAGAGCCTAATTCCACCCCGTCATGCCACCCAAGCTGTTTTGCTCTTACCCTTTAATTTTGGCCAGTGTTGTTGTATGGTTAAACTTAAACAACAAGGTGTAAGGGGTTTGCAGAAGGATGAGTTCCTCTGTCCCATGTTTGTGCCATAGTTTACTGTGATCTCATCTTTCGTTTCTTTGTAAAGCCACCTACTCAAAAGCATGGCTGTTTTGCTTCGGGGTGGGGGTGCCCTGGGCATTACTATTAAAATATACTGCTTGTTTTACTACTTTGTCTCTATTGTTTTCATTGAAGGTGTTATTTGATAATAGCGTTTTACACAACCGCTTTTAAAATGGGGGCTCTCATGATCTAGACGTTACAGTGTTAACCTCCCATTCAATAGGTCCCAGGTTCGAAACCTGACAGCAACAGAACATTTTTTCTCTAAAATTTTGTCCTTTCACCTCCTTTCCCGCTCTCTAACCATGTTCTGTTGTCCGTTTTCGTCTCCACTTCCTGACCCCTCCACCCCTCCCCCCTTTACCCCCTCCTCTGGGCTCCTTTCTTTCTGCAGCCTTTCTACTGCTACTCCTTGGCTCCTTTTTACTTCTTGCTGTCTTTCAGCCTCCCCCCCTGATCTTTGGGTAGGTAGATCCCTTGGTGGTGCACCTAATATAAAACCTAGTAATACACTCTGGGGTCCCCCTATCCTCTATCAAATTGATAAGAGTTGGCTACGGCCGCCACTTAGGCAAAATTCAAAATTAATGGCTTCCAAACTGAAAATGTTTACTTCTGTCCCCGCGTGCTCATATGACCTTATGCAGTTGCGAGCGCCTTAAAACACTTACCAAAACAAAGCTTTTAAAATGGGATGCTGATGTCATTGTGAATACTTCATTGACTCCAACAAGAACTCACACAACACCCACATCTGTTTACAAACTAAACTTTGTCTGGGGCAAATATCGTTAATGAATTAATGAAAATTGTGAATGACTTTTTTAAGGGCCTATTATAAGTGGTTAAATCCTCACAATAGAATAATAAAATATGCAGCTTACACATGTTAGATTATTTTAAAACATTCTTTTAGTATTCGAAGAAGAACAGAACGAATGATACAGAAATTAATTTCAAAATCTGATTTTGGTTCTCTCAATACTGTACGGTACCACAAAATGGCATCTCATGTTTATCCTTTGCACTTGAACCTGCATATATGGGAAAAGAGGGAGAGACATACATACTACTGGTACTCTTTATAGTTAAGTTTATACGTTTAAATGAGAATTTTTACAGCACCTGCTACTCAATAAGGTCATGCAAGTGCTGAAGATTAAAGATGTTTTGAGAGAGTAACAAAGTAACAAACACAAAAAGGAGGGAAGATAAGGACGATAGATGCTTTTTCTAGGAAAGAAGGAACAAGCCACACCAAATACCTGCCAACAGCCCTCTTCTCTGTAGCCTAGGTTGAAAAAAGAACGGAAAAGATAAGTTTGTTCTAAAGATAACACACTAGACTCGAACATCGCATGTACAGATGTTTTAAACTTGTTCAATCACCGAAATGCCAGTGTTGAGAAGCGGACCAGTGGAACACACACAGAGCCCAAAGCCTGCCACATTAACACTGCTGGAAAAACTGTATGGACCAACAAAGGACATTTCGAGGACAGCCCAGTTAAATATTATACTATAAGAGATACCGGACTTCAAGTGTTATAAGATCGAGGCGAGGAAAGTCAGGTTTGCAGACAAGCGAAGAGAAAAACAAGTAGATAGAAAGTGTGAATGTTTTATACCCCAATTAATTTGTTCATTGTCATGGATGAGATGGTGTCCATAGGCTTCATTGAGTTCCTTGGTATTTCTATTGGGGTGTTGTATCCCTTTCCTCACTTCACCCACGTGGGAATGGGTTTGTGCCACAGACAGTTTGTTTAGCCAACGGACCCGTAGTCGTGAGATTGCTAGTTCGAGGGTTCGAGCCTCAGCTCGGTCCATTGTTGTATTTCTGGGAAAAACACTTTACATGAATTTCCCATTTGGCTCGATCCTTTCAGAGATGGACGTTCAGCTCCGAGTTTCTGCCTCTTAAATTTAAATAACATATTTGTCTGTCCCCGTCGTTTTATGCTAGAAAAATTATGAAATTATGCAAATCGAGCCCAAAAATGTGAAATTATGCGATTCTGTTGATTTTAACAAAGAATGATAAAGGAAATAATCAGAAATTATGCAAAAAATGATCAAATTTTGCTAAATTATGCGGGGTGCATAAAACCACGGGGACAGAATTGTGTTGATAGTGATGTTAAACCTCTATACCTTTTCACTACGGCATTTCACTTTCACCATTTTTTTCAATGGGAAGATCTCATTCTAATCAGACATGAATGTACCCAACTCCTTCTCGGTCAAACAATGATATTTTCAAAGAATATAATGTTTGTATTATTTCCCTGTGTGGAGAAATGGATATTATATACCGTAGTCAGCGGTGTAGCAGTTAGGCATTTGCCGTCACACGTAGGAGACCCTGGTTCTATCCTCATGTGAGCAGTGAGAAGAACTTCATTGAGTGCCCGGGTCTTTCTGTTGGGGTGTTGTATCCCTTTCCTCACTTCACCCAGGTGGGAATGGGTACCTAGCCATAGATAGTTTGTCAGTGTGTTTAAGCGCTTAATCAGCTGCTTGCATTGTATGCTTCCCAGGGAACTGAGAATGTTTCTGAGTGTTCTATAGTCTGATTGGGTAATATAGTGTAACGTGCATTGAGCTTGCTGTTGAGCAGGGTGTGCTCTCTACAAATGCTGTATTTATTATTATTATTATTATTATTATTATTGTTATTATTATTATTGTTGCTGCTGTTATTATTATTATCATTATCATTATTATTATCGTTATTATTATTATTATCATTATTATTATTATTATTATTATTATTATTATTATTATTATTATTATTATTATCCCTCTCAGCCTGGGATGACCCTGGGATGACCCTGGGATGACCCTGGCAATCAGGTTTGAAGCCTGCCTCCTAAATGATCAAACTTGTAACCGTGGGGGAGTACATCCTACACCCCCCCCCCCCCCCCCGGGCAGTGCCACTGACTGAAGTTGTCTTTAGGCCATTCTCAAAAGGGGGATATTAACATGTTCGTATGCACAGTTTGTAAATGGGCTGATTTAGCTCCATCAATGTCTGGCTCATACTGACCGGAACAACATAGGGGCAACTGCTGCTCTTTCTTTCCTCATCCTTACTACTGTCATTTTTTCCTCTACTTCTTTTGTGTGCATGTTTATCGCTCTCTTGTGAACTGTTATTTTCGGGGTGTCTTGATAGTCGAAGCAGAGTTTGTGCTGTTGGGGCTAGAAGAAAGGTGAGCAGAGTAAGCCTGATTACCCGTTTGGACTTCTCTGTTGACATCCACCCGTTGGCGCTCATATGACCTTATGCAGTTGTGAATGCCGTAAAATCTTACTGAAACTAAACTAAAGCCTCCTACGTATTTAAGACAATATTCCTCCGAGTCTGAGTACATACACCACGATAGCTGATCACTTTTAGTTTTAGTAGAGGTTTTACGGCGCTCGCAAGTGCTTAAGGTCATGTGAGCGCCGGAAGATTAGAGGGGATACAAACGAGTAACAAAGTACATGTACAAACATAACAAAAGAAGAAGGGAAGATAAGGACGATAGATGTTTCACAGGAAAGAAGAAGCTGATCATGGGCGTTGTGTGTTCAAAACTTTGTGTGGCCCACCACACTCTTAACCTCGGCGTCTCTTTGATTATTAGATCCCCCCCCCAAAAAAAAAACCCAAAAAAAACTACCTACACACTACACACACAGGACCCACAGGTGGTTGGAGGGCGCCGCTGGTAGGTAGGCTACTACAATGTACACCGCCACGTTCCCTCTGTTGTTTTGTCTGTCTGTTTGCTTATGTTTTAGTAGCGGTTTTTCGGCGCTCGCAACTGCATACGGTCATATGAGCGCCATAAATTTAGAGGTGTTACAAGAGAGTAACAAACATAAAAAAGAAGGGGGAGATAGAGACAATAGATATTTTTTTATAGAGGAAAGAAGGAGCAAACCACAACAGAGCACCCGCCAACCACCCACTTTGTTTGTGTCTGACGATGACCTATACACCCTGAGAGAAGCCTAGTTTTCCAGCGAAATAGAAGTATTTACAGAGTTAAAGGTTAAGATTAAGATGGCTTTTGACTTTGGCTATGGCCGATCAGACCAATTCTGGCCGAGAAAAAAAGTTTGCCACTTTTGGAGCTTTCAAAAGGTCCACTTCCACTTACAGCTTGTGGGCTTCTCTCTTGGTTTCAACATTTCTTATTGGTGAAGCCCTCCTTACTAAATGACCATCACTGTATCGATGTGCTTCTCTTTACTCAAACAAACAAACACACACAAGACACAGACACACTTGTAGGCACACATCAAAATAAAACAATTCCTTGAACGCCAGGCCTTTGTTAGTATCACAGTATTGTATTTCCGCAACAAAATATTTTCTGTACTGTTGTATGTATTGTGTATCATGTATGTATGTACGTGTGTGTGTGTGTGTGTGTGTGTTTGTCTGTCTGTCTGTCTGTCTGTCTGTCTGTCTGTCTGTCTGTCTGTCTGTCTGT
>NW_004798474.1:0-1383 GCF_000002075.1 Aplysia californica | reverse complement strand
TGTGTGTGAGAGTGTGTGTGTATGTGTGTGTGTGTGTCTGTGTGTGTGTGTGTGTGTGTGAGTGTGTGTGTGTGTGTATGTGTGCGACTGCATTTATGTGTGAGTGTGTGGAATCATTGTTATAAAGCAAGAACTCCTGTAAGAGAAATAAATAACCCATAGCAACACATTCCTCCCAAAGCTTAATTAAAATAACTTAAAAATGACGTATCATTTAGCTGTTTCCATGCAGCTGATCCTCACTCACGACTGATAATATTAATACTGAGAAGCGAGTGTGACGTCAAAACCTGAAGTGACGACACACACACACACGTGTGTCCAGATACAACCAAAGATACTATCTTTGATACAACACACTTGCGACACACGGACACATTTATACATCGACAATATTATACGTTATGAAACATAATATGCACCAACTATGACACATAGATGACACACTTGCACCAACTATGACACATAAATGACAACACTTGCACTAACTATGGCACATAGCTGGCACAC
This sequence comes from Aplysia californica, assembly GCF_000002075.1. Lineage (NCBI taxonomy): Eukaryota > Metazoa > Mollusca > Gastropoda > Aplysiida > Aplysiidae > Aplysia > Aplysia californica. Next base: position 873 of record NW_004798474.1, on the reverse strand, counting down.
TTGCACCAACTATGACACACAGATGACACACTTGCACCAACTATAACACATAGATGACACACTTGCACCAACTAGATCTATGGCTCATCGATGACACACTTGCACCAACTATGACACATAGATGACACACTTGCATCGACAATGACACACGGAACACACCATGACAAAATATGTTCTCATTGCACTCGATGAGGTATTGTAAGAAGAACAACATGGCGGACACCAGACACAGCAGTGTCGTTACTTTACGTCTTACACGCCAAACATAAAACGGTGACGTCACTACAAACTACAACAGACAGTGACGTCATTACAAACACAAGACAGTGACGTCATTACAAACACATAAACACAAGACAATGACGTCACGACAACAAACACAAACCAATGACGTCACGACAAACACGTGATTCACCAAACAACACACAATGACGTCACAACACAGAAAACATCACACACAGAGATGACGACAGTGATTTACCATCACAGGTACACATTACATAACTATATGGGACCTCAGGCATTAAAGGAAAAGACAAAAAGTCGACATTGGTCAATACGACCAAAAAAAATGTTCACATGATCTTGTCTCTGAGTAGCTTTGTAACAAAATAACAACATCTGAACTGCTGGCGATCCCTCTCCTGTAGCTTCACGTCTTGAGTCTTGGACGAGAGAAGCAGAGAAGCAGACAGTCTCATAAATCGTCGCACTTTCTGGGATAGAGAGAAAGGAGGAATTTAAAAAAAGAGAAAAATAAATTGAGCAAAAACAGATTAGAGGATATGTTTAGGAAATATTAGGTGCAAAATTCCGATGAGCCTCCCCCCTCCCCGGCCCCTCCCTCCGAAATAAAGAACAAAAAATACTTGT
>NW_004798473.1:155267-156865 GCF_000002075.1 Aplysia californica | reverse complement strand
GTGGGGAGACTGCAAAAGAAAGAACGAAAGGAAAAATAGTGAGAAAAATTAGAAAGACAGGAAAAGAAAAAGTGAGAAAGAGAAAGAGACAGAGATAAAGAGAAAGAGATACAGAGACAGAAGGATAGAGTAAAAGAGAGAAGGAAAAGAAAGAGAGAAACAGAGTGAAAGAAAGGGACAGAGAAAAAAAAAAGAAAGAAATACAAAGAGTGTGCGTGTGTAAGAGAGGGTGAGAGAGGGTGAGAGAGAGAGGGGGGGCAAAAGAGAGAGTGAGCGTGGGGGATAAGAAAGAGTTTGCAAAGAGCAACAATTTATTTTTTATCATAGACACTCCTTCAGACACACATACTGTACAGTAAATCGCCAGCAACTAGCAAGGTAGAAACTTGCTCGTCAGGCAAGTCGCCCGGTCTCGGAACAGCCCAAGCGTTCAGGGGCGTAATAGTAATTATGTTACACATAGGCTTCAAAAAATGAGGAAACCCGCTCCTCGTGAGAGAGAGAGAGAGAGAGAGAGAGAGAGAGAGAGAGAGAGAGTGAGAGAGAGAGAGAGAGAAAGTTTACAAAGAAAGAGCAACAATTAATTCATTAGACACTCCTTCAGACACACAAAATGACACCCAGCATGACAAAAAAATTAAAATTGGCCTAAACTGGCTCGACTGGCGAACCGTTCAGTCTCGGAAACACCCCCAAGCGCCCAGGGGGCGAAATGTTACGTGCACTTCAAAAAATGGGGAAACCCGCTCGTAAACAATGCGGCCCGTCGGAACACATTCTCTGCTCCTGGCTCCAAATCTCTCTTTTTCATCTCTTTTTTCTTTTTAGTCAAGATGTTCGTGAAAATATTGTGTGGGTTTGACGCCCTTTTCGGCACTATAATAATGTTATTTAAGGGGCAGGACCCTTTTTAACGTCCATCTCCGACAGGACCAAGCCAAATGGGTAAAGATTTGAACACCCCATAATAACCCAAGTTTAGAAAGCTCTTGTGGGTATTCGAACCAAGGCCACATGATACCAACTGAGCTTGCGACGTGTCCCATTCATTCAACGAGTTCTAATCTAAACGTGCGTTCACATGCAAAAACGCACACACACACACGCGCACACACACACACACACACACACACACACAAACACACACACGAAAGCACGCACGTACACACACACAAGCACGCGCGTGCACACACACACAGAGTCCCATATCTATCTATTTATCTATCTATCTATCTATCTATCTAGCAGTGCAAATCTTCAACAAGGCGTAGAATCTACTACCACCCGAAGATTACACACACCATAGTGCACAATATGTGCACATTGATGGTATACTGCAGTGCGGGCTAGATAGATCTACTCTAGACAGCATCGGTTTAATGTTATCTCCTTTGCGAGTGTTCTGGAAACAACAGGTGCCCCACCCTCTAGACGGTTCCGGGTCGATGCGGGAAATTCCTGCTGCCTTGACACATCTGTTTGCTCATGCACGAATACTGCGTGTCCGTGGACTTGGGCGCGCGTACGCACGCATGCACACGCACACACACATGACACACGCTCATACACTCACTCATGGTACACACACACACACACAC
>NW_004798473.1:146653-154932 GCF_000002075.1 Aplysia californica | reverse complement strand
GAGAGAGAGAGAGAGAGAGAGAGAGAGAGAGAGAGGGGCGGAGGAGAAGGGTGAGGGGAGCGAGGTTTACAGTTCTCTTGTGTCATCACAGTGCAGGGAGAGAATCCATCAGCACTGAGAGAAGCCAGGCGCCAAGGTGAAGAGGTTAATCACATGTAGGACCCACAACCCACTACTTCATCATTTCCCACACACTTGATTTCTACCTATCAGTCTGCACCTGTCCTTCAACCATTCCACCCCATCACGTGGCAGTCCTTTATCAAACCAAGTGTACGACCCAAAAAAAAGCACACAATACAATTCATCTACTAATAAAAACTGCTGCACAGTAGGCCTACTGGATAAAATCAATGATCCCTTCGGAGCTGTAAAGTTGATGACATTAGGAGACTAGCTCCATTATCAAAGCGACAGCTACAGATTATGATAGCATTATCATTTAATTAGAAGTAATAATAGAGTAACGACTGACCTTCTCCCCACCTCTTGCATATCCTTGCCCTTGCCGCAAAAGACTATAATTTATCTGCCAAATACTTATAAAACCTTGCAAGATACATTTTGGCACCAGCCAGTGTCAGCAGTTGATGCTAGGTTTAGAAAATGTTAAACATTATACTTGTAATTCTCCAAAACGCTAATACTCAAAGAAAAACTTTATTCTTTTGAAAAATGTATTCATGGAAAATGGATGCCCACCATATCTTACTAATTTTTTTTCTAATTCTCTTCCTTTGCATGTTAATTTGAAGCCTATATTATGTCAAAAATATTAATTGTAATTAAAAACTACAAATTAGGTTAAGAATCTAACTCCATCATGCCATTATATCCAAGCTGAAAACAAATCCTCAACTACTCACCAAACCAATGATAAAATAAAAATAAGTAGCTGCAAAACAGATTGTATTAGAAGAAAATGACACTCAAATTTCGACTCTTTAATAAAAAATTAAAATAAAACAATACTAAAAGACAGCTTATTCGATACACAGCACTGGAACCATTAACAAAATTGTTGTAATTGGTGTTTTACACCCCATTCGACAAATCTAAGATCATCTAGGAAGTGAGCTGCTTCAAACCTCTCTGCCAAAACCAACATAGGGTTGGGTGAAAAGCAGCATTCAGCAATCAAGCAGAAAGACAGAGATTACTAGAGATAAAAGACAGTTGGCTTTCACGTTTTACATATATGTGCACTGGCAAAGAACAATAACATTAACACGCACAGATTTTGATGCTAATACACTCTACAGTTCAAGAAATCAAAAAGTTATATCATAATATGAATGAGACACAAACCAAGCACGACTTAATAAGTCATCAGAAGATACTGTCACAAAAAGTGGGATTTCTGTGGTCGCCCTTACAAAACTCTTCACGATCAGCACTTCTAAATGGAAAGATGTTAGACCTCTAATCTAATCACTCCTTTGCATCCCTCACTTGCGCACAAACTCAAAGGCAACTACATTGAGAAGAAATAAACAATCTGAAGAAATTTTGTTTTTAAATTTTAAATGAAATTATTGAGCAACTCTGCACGGTAATTTATTTATTATATGTTATAACTATAGTTGTCATCTAAAAAAATTATAAATTATAGGGGGCACCCACGTTGAAGAGAAAGAGAACCCTTACTATGGGACTTGATGTTTGTTTAACCTGTGACCATTGGTCATCAGAAGTGTGAACTTCTTCAATAGGTGGAATCAGGGACAGCGAGAGAGAGGGCTTGAGACTGAGGATGACAGAGGCAGAATCATGTTGAGAGTCAACTGGTAGTAAGTCATAGTATTCAACAGGTTTCATTTAGTGCACCATAGATCATAGGGGATGAGCAGGGTTGATGATTTTTTTGATTTTTTAAATAATCGATTTTTAAAATTTAAATCAGATTTATTTTTTTTTATTTTTTTTTAATGTCGACACAGTTTGGGATTTTTGAGGCTAAAAGTAAGTTCTTTTAGTGCAAAATGCATTGCCTTTATTTTAACTAATGATTAATTTAAGCAACTGCAATTTTAGAAAGCCTTAATCTGATATATATCAGTGAGTTATGGCTGCAAACAAAAAATGAAGAAAATGTCAGTCTAAAAGGATGGGGGGGGGGGGGGGAAATTATGCATAGATAAACTTGCATTCTATTACAGTGTGTGTGTGCGCGCGCTTGTGTTTGTCTAAAAAGAAAAAGAAAATGCTAATTTCAATTATGAAAAAAAAGTAAATTGAATACAGTATTATTTTACTACTTACAGTGACAGGGGGGAAAGCAGACTTTTAAGCATGATTATTTTAGTCTACTAAACCTTATATCTGTTTTATAAAACCAAGGAAAGGAATTCTGAATGTTTAAAGATGTAAAAACAGAACACATTTTTTAAAAGTGATTTAAATCACTGAGTTCTATTTTTAAAATCAAGTTGATTTTAATTTTAAAAATCAACTGATTTAAATCAACCCAACACTGGTTTTCAATTATGATCATGAAAAAAAGTAAATTGAGAACTGTATTATTTTACAGTGACTGGGGGGAAAGAAGACTTTTAAGCATGATTATATTAGTCTACTAAACCTTATATCGTTTAATAAAACCACGGAAAGGAATTCTGAATGTTTAAATATATGTAAAAACTGAATACATTTTTTTGAAAAGTGATTTAAATCATTGATTTTTATTTTAAAAATCAAGTTGATTAAAATTTAAAAAATAAACTGCTTTAAATCAACCCAGCTCTGATTTCAATTGAATACTGTATTATTTTACAGTGAAAGGGGGGAAAGCAGACTTTTAAGCATGATTATATTAGTCTACTAAACCTTATATCTGTTTTATGAAACCAAGGAAAGGAATTCTGAATGTTGAAATATGTAAAAACTGAATAAAAATAAATTTTTTAAAAAGTGATTTAAATCACTGATTTTTATTTTAAATTTAAAAAATCAACTGATTTAAATCAACCCAACCCTGGGGATGAGACTTCTTCATAAACTGGTGTGTTTACCTTGCTCTGTCAAACTGTCATAAAATTGTACCTTACTGTGAAGATGACAAAGCAGAGTGCATCAAAGAATACTTTTGCTCCTGAGAAGGAAAGCTGCACAGTACCAATATCAAAATTTCAAAGTAAGTTTCAGTAAAATGTTGTAAATCTGACAGCAGGCTTACAACAACGCAAGGACCAGAATATACAGAAAAAAGAAGAGTTTCTAGATCTCTAGTAGTAGAAGAGTCTAGATTTTATTTAATTTGTTAAAACGTGAAAAAATTTAAGCTATAGATAGTGGCCTAATACAAAACACATGAAGCTACAGCGAGCACCTCGCACACTTCTCTGTGATTGGCCCAAGACGTATTTCCGCCATTCTCTGGAGCTCCCCTCACCAGATGACTAGATCTCACCGCGGAGGGCCCGTATTGCCGCTTCGCGCACAATGGCCTTTATATAGATGTCACTGGGTTTCATCGCCGACTGCTTGGGCTGTGTGTGTGCATGTGAGAGAGAGTGTGTGTGTGTGTGTGTGTGTGTGTGTGTGTACACGCGCGCTTGTGCGTGTGTAAAACCTTGAGGAGACGGTAAATTTATGGACAGAAAATTGCTAAGATTGTTTATAAAAGATAACAAATTAAAACCAAAAAAACAACAAAACCATGGTGAGATCTAGTCAACAGTTACTGCTGAGGGAAACCCAAGCGTAGAGTATTGAGGGAAACCCCAGAAGACGACAAAAATAGATAATTGGGCCAATTAAGAGGTGTGCTAGGTGCTCGCTGTACATAGCTTCATGAATACAAAAGACATTATATCTATGATTTACGTTGGTCAAGATCAAAATTCAGTCCTCTAGACCTACATGATCTTGATCTACAATCTCTGTGAGAAGGATGACAAAGGACATTTTCTCCTCAAAGTAGGTGGAGTGCAATGGGAGGAAGAGGTGGAGTGGGGGGTCTTCAAACAAAAATATAGTCTGTATCATGATGTAGACCATTATCTAGACTCTAGCAGAGATGGCAGAATGAAACTCATTTCCAGTTCCAAATAAAACACTACTCACAATCAAGGCAAGGACAGCAGAATACTATACTAGAATCTAATCTAGATCTAGTAATACACACAATGATACCAAAACTACGACGGTAAGAATGATTGAAGAATACCGGACCAGCGGACTGACTTTGCATGTCTCAAACTTAGGAATTCATAATTTTCCCGTTTTTAATATCTCTCAATGGAGAACCTCGGACCAGCAGATCTATTCATTAAAATTTTGTCAGGGGGGGGAACCCCTCTGAACCCCCCCTCCTCCATCCCAACCACCCGCCCCACCGACCCCACTTTCTCGCACAATAATGTACGAGTGGTCCGGTTTTCTTCAATCTTCCCACTACGACTTCTACACACTACAGTACAGCCTTAGTTGAAGTAGGCTACTACTAGATTCTAGACCTAGGCTACTACAGTTACTATTCACTTTCTGAGACTTTCAGCATACTATTGACTACCATACTACTGTTGTCACTGTGATCATAGTATTTTAGACTGGGTGTGTCGTCATTCGTCAGTGTCCATCAGCTGACAATAAATCTAAAAAATACAACTTTATTTGGTCATCACCAGAAAAATCACTATGAACACACTGTGAGGACTACACGAAAATGGATCGTCAACTGACCGGCATCAAGATTTCCATTCATTGAAAGGAAACTTGCATCCACTTCCTCCTTTGACCACTTGGGACAGCTCTTCTAGGCTTGAACTGGCCATACACACCCCTTCTCCAAGTGCAAACTTCCAACTCTAAAAGGACACAGTACCACATCCAAACAAGCAATGCATCTGTAAGTTTGAGAAAATTAAGGTCTTCCATAAAGGCATGAATCCCTTTAAAAACAAACGTACACGTGAGTCGCATAAACAAAACACAGGTGACACAATACAGTCCCTCTTACCTCAGATGTCACTGCTATGCCGCCATTACAGCCCTGACCTCATTCAGTGTCAGCCAGCAGCAGTCAGTCAAACAGAGGCTGTTTTATTTTCACGCGGCGGCGGAGTTGCACAAGTTTGTCTCGCTATACGTCAGCGTAAACCATTGCTGCAACGGTTGTTGTTGTTTTTTTGTTTTTCTGTTAGTTTTTGTTTTCGTTTTTTTTTTAAATAGGGGTGGGCTTTTTTTTTTACTAACCAAGAGCTACTTCAATAAAGAAACAATCGAAGTAGACAGTAATATTAATACGATGATACTAAAAGAAGCTGAAAAAACTACCCCTGGTGCAATATCTTTCGAAGAAGGGAACAAAATATATAATAACAAAATAAAAGTACAAGAAAGGCTTAAAAGGAAGAATGAGAATTGTCTTCATACCTTCATGAAGATATGAATCGGCACATCTCTGATAGAAAAATAGGGGATGGAAGTGAGGGGGGCATTCCTAGGAGGATGTGAAAAGTTAAGACTCCATTTGGATCTGAACGCCAATCGTAATTTTTCTTGGCCAAAAATGTAATAAGCTTAATATGTTCTAAGCTATTGTTTTAATTATGTACTCTTGTAGAAAACAAGCCCAAGAAAACCAAACTCCAACTCTTTGAAATTGTTCAAAAACAACAAAGGGGAAAAGAAACACACTGTGTGTGAGTACAGTACGATTGCACCCCTAACGTCTTCACTGGGGTGCACAGTGCACACAGCTTCTTCGACGTCTGAAGCCATAATTAATCTTCAGTCCGGAAAAAAGGGGGTTACAAGGAGATTATACAGATTTAATTGTCCAGTTTCACCGTGGGTTTCTTACGGTAGCCCACAAAACAACAAGGGTCGTTTTGCGTCGTCTTCTTGGACGTCTGTTGAAGATACTTCAATTTTCCAACTTTTTAGAAGTTTTTGCCAGGTTTAAACACTGAAGACAGAATTCAAATTTAGTTATAATAACATACAAAAACCAATGGAATGGAAGGGTCTGTAACATCCAGAACTGTTCACCGTTCTCTTTTTCAAGATCGAGAGATCTAGTTGTTGCAGTTGTTGTTTTCGATTTCTTATGTAATTGCTTATGTAAGGCTTAGCTGTGCAAAGATTATACAACTCTGAAGTAGCTCAACTTTTTGTTTCTGTTGTGTCGCCAGTGTTTTGTTGTCTGTGTGTATTTTCGCGGCGGTTAGCGGGTTCCTTCGGCAGCGTGATATGCACCAGCGCCGGTCGGTGATAAAACAAGTCTCGCTACCCTAGGATTACAAAGTTTTGTCTGCTCAGCCAGTATCCGCAGTTTTGAGAAATATGACGTTAAAATGTGTGAGTTTCACAATATGCCATTTTTTTTCGAACTCAGTTCTTTGAATATCTTGATAACCACTTCGAACAATCTTAAGATTTTGATAGGGCAGATAGAACGTTTTGTTTCTTAACTCCTGATCTTAGTTTCTCAAAACGGCCAAAGTCAGGTAGAACTTGTAACTTCAAGGCAGCGAAGTGGCAGCACGGCCATTGGGCAATACGTTCTTAGTTGTTTGTTTGTTTGTTGTTGTTTTTTTAGTTTTTGTAAGATTTTTTTAATGGCACTTGCAACACAAAAAGGTCGTACAAGTGCCAAAGATTACAGGTGTAACAAAAGAACAATAAACCGAAAAAAAGGACGACAGATGTTTGATAGGAAAGAAGGAGCAGACGGCACTAGAACACTCGCCAACCATCTGTATTCGTTTATGGACGATCTCCTGAGTTCTGAGCAGGGGAACGATTATAGTGTCTGTGAGTCAGTACTGGTTATTATTTCTTTTTCTTTTGGTAAGTGATTTACAGCTCTCGCAACTGCATAAGGTCATAGGAGCGCCGACACATTAAACATTTTCAGTTGGTAAGAAATTTGGAATATTGCCCGGGAGGGAGCCGAAGCCTACTCTTATCGATTTTGGACCACCAAGGGATCTTTAACGAGCGCAACTTGCACACAGGACCGCCGTGATTTTCCGCCTTTGTCTGAGAAGGTTAGGTCCTGTGTAGATCCTTCCTGCCTGAAGATCAGGGGTGTGGCTGAAAAACAGCTGGAAGAAGGAGACAAGGAGTAGCAGTAGAAAGGCTGCAGAAAGAGTCATAGGAGCCCAGGGTAGGAGCACATGAGGTGAGGGGGTGGGGGCAGAAAATGGGCACGAAAGCAGACGACAGAACATTGCTAGAGAGCAGGAAATGAGATGAAAGGAGACCATTTTTAGACAAAAAAATTCCGTTGCTATCCGGATTCGAACCCTGGACCTATTGAATGAGAGGCCAACACCTTAACCTTTAGTCCACGAGTCCTATTCAGTCTTAGGGTCCCTTTAAACGTACAGTTCATTCATCGATAAACTGATAGTTTGACAGACGGATGCTAGATCTGGGTCATCGTTAAACGGACAGTTTGCCGACGAGAGAATTTCCTTAGATGGACAGTTTTTTAAATCGTTAAAGTGTCAGTCCTTGACAAAACACACCAAAACAAAAATCAACTTGGTAATTCGGCACTACATTGTGTTCCCCGCGTGATTTTGACCAATCTTGGGTCGCTGATCACGAAAATCTGATTATCTTTTTTTTTCATTTGACCAATATCTAGGAAAATTTTGGAATACATTTTTAACTCCTCCTGGGGCAACATCAAAGAAGCCGCTACCCGTAACCTCGTCGTCATGCCTTCTGTTCGCCGGCCGGCAAATATCTGGCGTCGCCAGATATCTGGTGGTAGGACTGAGAACCTGAGAACCCTTCGATATCGAGAAGATTGCTCGTTTTCAAACTTAGTCTTAGTTTTACCGGGAAGTTGATAGGATGCCGGCCTTTCTTTCGATATCCTACAGTAGTCTTACAGTTCGTCGATCAATGGAATGTACGTGTAAATGGGGCCTTAACGTGGATGCTGGCAAGGAAGGGCGTAAAAATCAATTTGCTTGTTTTCAACTTCAGTAATAGTTTTACGACACTAGCAGTACGATAAAGTATAAATGCCGAAGATTTGAGGTCGATAAAATAACAAACGCAAAAAAAGGAGATATAAAGGACAATAGAAGTTTTGTATGGAAGCAAGAGCAAAACACACCAGAGCACCCAACAACCACCGACTATGCATGTTTCATCATAACCTATTGTTAACCCAAAATAAGAACCACCGTTTCAAAGTCATAAATGAAAGATTTGGAGACTGTGCAGCGTAGGTAAACAACGGCCGGTATTACAAAGAGGCTTTCAGTTACTGCATGTATACAGTAATATTTATCTTTCAAGTTTGCCTCCCCCCC
>NW_004798473.1:141124-146020 GCF_000002075.1 Aplysia californica | reverse complement strand
CCCGGAAGGCGGGGAGGGGGGTGGGGGAGGGAGTAGAGGAACCAAGTTGGGGAGGGGACGGGGAGACGAGGTGATGATGGAAATCACTGGTCTGAGGGTGTCTTCAGTGGTGTCGGCCTCAGAATGAAAAAGTCCTAACTCAGTTGTTGTTTTTTTCATGTTTGGAGTAAAAGCACAATGTAGATTCTCCCACTGTACTCCCCCTGCTCCATATTGTGAAAGTTCCAACTCTTATCCTTTTATTCTATTAGATAATACCGTAATAATTGTGTTCTTCATTTTGTTGGAAGTTCAAGTGTGTGAAAAGGTTGAACACAAAATATGTGAAATTTTGAAATATCTGTAAAGTGAGCGTAACTGAGATACACCGTTTATTCTCCGTGCTCGTTTTGTTGAGCACAAAGTACTCGAAAATGCCTGTCTGTCTCGGCTGTTTGATGGAAGTTACAAATCGCCACCGTCCTTACCGTAAATGGGTGGATCTTCCTTCGCTGGCCCGAGGTGAACTTTGGCGTGCGCGGGCACGGTGAAATGTGAACATTTGGTATTTGAACTTTCTTTATCGTCTGTCTGTCTGTCTGTCTATCTGTCTGTCTGTCTGTGTCTCTGTCTCTGTCTCTGTCTCTGTCTCTGTCTCTCTCTCTCTCTCTCTCTCTCTCTCTCTCTCTCTCTCTCTCTCTCTCTCTCTCTCTCTCTCTCTCTCTCTCTCTCTCGATCCACCGTTCTCCTCTTTCTCTAACAATGCATGTGGTAAGTTTGGAGTTCAGAAAGAGAACATGGACTAGTCTGCCGAGGTCTCCGAGCATTAGAGGAAAAAAACCCCCTTGTTATTGTTGTTGTTGTTGTTGTCGTTGTTGTTGTTGTTGTTGTTGTTGTTGTTGTAGGATTTTCTTTTTTTGAGAAGACCCCCCTCCCCCTTCCAACCACCGTGTACATATTATGTAGTTTCGAAATATTACATGTTTTTAAAACGATTAATCAAATTTGGGAGGCAATAAGCAAAACAAAACACCCCCAAACTTCCAACAATTTGTTTGAAACGATGTTGATAAATATAGAGGTCAAGACCTCAAGAAAATAAAGGACCAGCTTTGAAAAAGTGAAGAAATAACGATAATACTAAATAGACTAGGCTATAGACCGATATTAATTTGGATCGAGTTGAACAGAGCACAGGGAAAAGGAATCATTGAAAACGTGGATAAACGGTGACATTCTTCGAGCCAATGTCCATTGTATTTTCCGCTACAAATATTTTGACCGGAAGCAACCCTTGAACTTTGAACTACCATTCAACTAACTGTGCTCAGTGTTCTGTCTGTGTGTTGTGCTGGTTTTTATAACAACACAGTGGTGGCCTACCGGTGACTTGCAAACACTCTTCTGACTTCTGACGTTGTGCCGTAGAGTCGTAGAGGTGTGTATATAATTGACTTGTCGACTTTTGAAGTTTTTATAAAGGTTCATTCCACACCAGTGAAGTGTAGATCTAGGAGGCGAGTGGAAGGTGAATATCACCACTTGTTTCCTTTACGACTTAAAAGAAGCCCTTCTCGTTTTCAGTCCTATCTCAGATCTGAGAATGAGCCAGGAGACCATCATGTTTCAGTTCTTCGCTAATATCTTTCCTAGCACGATTCACAACGTTGCGGTTTGCGTGGTCTTTCCTTCTATTGTCCCAAATTGCAGGTTTTTTAAATACGGCTGATACCAAAGGGCCACCTCTATTCTCACCCGGAGTGAGAATAGTGCAGGCGAGTCTTGTGGCTATTCTCACCCGGTGCGCGTTCACCAAATTTTGCGTTCACCCTAAACCACAGAATTCTACACTGTGATAACAGAAAAATTGTAGAATTCTGTGCCGTGAACAAACGTTCCATTACAACTGTAGCCTACTAAAAGCGTACAATTTTGTCTGTGGGCAGTGGAGAGAGAGAGAGAGAAAGAGAGAGAGGAGTAGCGCGAGAATTTCCGGGCAAAACAAAATGGCGACCCGCGTAGTTCGGCTCGATTCGAAAAGTTAAATAGCCGTAGCATCTTTGTAGACAACCAAATTAATTTACTTTTGTGTTTTAACATCATTTTAAAACTTTGTTTTGGTCAATTTGATCGTCCACACCGATAGACAGTATTCAGAAAGAGACAGAGAGAGAGAGAAGAGGGGAGGAGTTGATCTTGCGAGAACTTCCGGGCGGGTGAGAATAGCCACTTTCATACTAAAGACTCGACATCCATTTCGGTGCTTTTGTCACTGAGACTGAGAGAAAATACATTCTGAACCACCCAAGTCGTAACCAGACAGCCAGACAACAATGGGGGGGCGGTACCAAGTAGGCCTACACGCTTGCAAGCGAGAAAGAGAATTAACTTTTGATTCTTTTCGCTTTTCAAACGTCGCTTGAAATCTCAGGCGTCATAAAGCGAGCATGCTTTTTGTGCGCAACAAGCAACTTTTGAGTAACATTTCACGCGCGTGTCCCAACGCGCTCGCTTTTATCGCGAGCAAGCGTTCTCTTTGTGCTCCGCTTAAGACTTGTTTAGGGTTAAAGTAAGCATGCACTCATCTCTCTCTCTCTCTCTCTCTCTCTCTCTCTCTCTTTCTCTCTCTCTCTCTCTCTCTCTCTCTCTCTCTCTCTCTCTCTCTCTCTCTCTTTCTCTCTCTCTCTCTCTCTCTCTCTCTAGCGCAAGGAAAACAGAAAAAAAATACGAAAAAAGAGAGATTTTAGTCATTATCATTGACACAATACACAACTTGAATTCTAATTTGAGTTGGGGGGGGGGTGGGAGGTTTGTATCACGTTGCACAATAAGATTTGGATCTAGGTCTAGATCTAAATTTCTTGATCTATCCCATGATCTTTGTCCCTACGCGAAAGAGGATGAAAAAAGGAAAAATGAGGAAATGTTAGATCTAGAATCTAGATAATTTCCATCCTTCTTTTGAAATGCCCTGTGCCAATAATATTTTGTAGTATTCACACACCCTGTACGAATATAATTTCATAGTATAGTAACATCCTGTGCGAATAACATTTCTAGTATTCACACACTTTGTGTGAATAAAATTTCACAAAATTCTCAGTATTCACACACCCTGTGCGAATAAAATTTCATAGTATTCGCACACCCTGTGCGAATACAATTCCATAGTATTCACACACCCTGTGCGAATAACTACAGCCATATATATATATATATCTGAGAATTGAATTGTGGTGGATGTCGCAGACTTTAGTCTAGTGGGCGACTGCTCATTGTTGTGCCAATGCTGGAATGTTGATCCTCAGAAACCAAAAAAAAAAAGGATATACCGCCAGGCTAAGTTTAGGAAGGCGTATTGGGAGTTGACTCCCAATAATATCAACTGGTTTTTGGGAGTTGACTGCTCATTTCAGTAGGGAGTCACAAAAACAATTATTTTTTCAAAGTGCCTGTTTGAAATGCTGCATTGCGATTAGCCACATGATAATAAAACACAGCGTGTTAAATAGCCCTCTGCTAATTAAAACGCTGAAGCCCAGATCACGCATGATGTCCGGTAAGCAGGCAAACTCAACCTGTTGAACTGTATGTCGCAAGTTGATGTGACTTTTTCATGATCAGACGATGGCTGAACCTTTACTGAAAGTTGGAGATGAATTCCCCTGTTAGGATGACTTTTTTGAAAGCTGTTCATAGATATTCGGATTCTACCAATCAGCCTTTATTCTGAAGATTGGGAATAAAACAGTGACTCAAGCCAACAAGTTTAAACAAGATACTACCCAGAACATCTGAGAATTGTGTTGTGCAACAGACGTGGCTGCACACACCGAGGCAGAATTGAATCGAGCAGAAGAAGAGGGACTGTCAAAGAGAATATACGAGGGACGGGCAAATACAGTGGAGAGAATAGAGCAGGAGAGCATTGTTAGAACAGTAAACGACGAAAGGCATGCCAGAACTGAGAATGTTTAAGAAGTTAGATCCTTGTTTTCCAATATCAGATCACTGCTGTCTACCAAGGAGAGGTCAGCCCAAAAGAAGTGCCTCACAGTACTTAGTGGACCAAGAAAAAGAAGATACGGCCTCAAGAAACACATCTCAACATAAGAAAACATTTACAAAAAATGTTAACGAGGAAGATCATGTTGTTTGCAATCAGTGCAAGAAAAGAGACCCGGAAAAAAAAGTATCTCTGCTGGTGAAACCCAATGGGTAGTGTGTGAGAAATGTGATAGACATAGGTGGTATCACCACAGTTATGTGTTGGGTATTCACATGATGTAGACTTTCAATGTTGTATGTGTATAGGTTCTTTATGAGGATTCAATATTGAGTAGAAGCAGATTGAAAGACTTTGAAGATATTATCTAGGTCTACTCTGAGAGTGAGAAACCCATTTTGTTTCTGATTACAGTGACATTCAAATCATGAATATAAAGAACAACACCAGTATGTCATGATCTTTTGTGTACTGAAAATGCATTAAAGTTTATCTGTGTGCAGTTTGAATGTTATGAATCTCCTGATAGCTATATAATAATACATGATGCTGTGATTGGCAAATTGATGCTAAGTTATTCATTGAAAGATGCTTTCAGTATCATTTATCTTTTAAAATATGTTTTATTACTAAGTTAAATTTCTTGAAACTGGTACATTTCTAAATTAATTACATGTTGGCCCCTACATTGATTGAATTACGCTATTAATAAAGCAACATGGATATTTACTAGAAATATGTATCATGTCCTTTTTATTTTTATATGGATTGCTCTCTGGATAGATGTGATATTCTCCTCCTCCTCCTCCCCTCACCCCCCCATGCATCCTTTCTCTTCCATACCCCCCCCACTCTCTCTCTACCTCTTCTAAACCCCATTATCTCTATCTCTCTCTCCCTCTCTCTCCCTC
>NW_004798473.1:133746-140466 GCF_000002075.1 Aplysia californica | reverse complement strand
TCTCTCTCTCTCTCTCTCTCTTTCTCTCTTTCCCTCTCGGCTGATCATTTCGCCTATACCCGAAAAAGCCCATTCCTGGAAAGGGAACGGAATCGCCCGTGCAGTTTCAATGAAGTCGTTTGTCGTCAGTGTGTCATGCACGCGACGACCGCTTCCCGAGGACACGATTCCTCGACCCTGAACGAAATGCACGTAGCCGTTCGATCTATTTTTTTTGTGTAGGCCTGCCTATGCACAGCGTTCAACTACGAACGAACGCCAGGGAATGACAGAATCGGTACTGGTTCTAGTAAATCGACTGGTTTTCCTGGGACTTCCTGGGACACCTGTACCCCCCTCCCCTCCTCTTATTTCCTACCTTCCGGGTAAAATCTTATTTCCAGAAAACGTACCTTCCCCCCAATCGTAGTGGCGCAATGAAAGGTAGAAACGATGGCTACGAGACTAGTACTGGCGTTTCAAATAGCACGGGAGCTATTCAGAACGCGCCATTTCCAATAGAGCCGGACTTATTCAAATGTAGGGTGATTTGATACTGTTATTCTTTTATTAATTAAGTCTATGTTAACAAGGCACTGAAGTGGTAGATGTTGGCCTGTACCATGCAGCGCTCTAAAAATGTCAATAAGTAGGCCTACCGGCAGATGTCAGTTTTAAAGGATGTTTGAAGGTCTTCAAGAGCTCTCTTCACATCGGGTACTTGATGCATCTAAGATGTTTTTGATGACGGTGCAAATTTATGTTTCTGTTTTTGCAATTACGTCGGAGATGACCCAGTTGGTTCTTTGCAACTGACACTGGTTTAAATCATTGTTTCATTATAATGAGTATAGTTGAATCTCCAGTTGATTTCAGCATCAGTCAGAGGAAGAATTTCAGAGACTCGTGCACTGTATTTTGACTAAGTGTTTATTGATATATTTTGAGATTTGGGAAAAGTTAATGGAATGGTCAATTACCAGAATGCTTTGTTGAAAAATGCTGCCATTATAATTTTTCCCCTTCCTCGGGTAACTATTTCATACTAATCCCAAGTGACGTCTTTCGTGTGTGGTTATTGCCCTATTAATCTCTCCTCTTTGTTTTTACTAGTATGTTTCACTCATGTAATACCTCTGATCTTCAGCACCTATGATGTGACCTAATAGTATTGCCAATGCAGTAAAACTATTACCAAAACTAAAGTAAATCTGTGTTGACTGCAGGAACAGGCCAAGCAGACACAGAATAGAAGCTGAGAAATGTCCACTTCAGAGAAGACATTGTTTAAGCGGTTGCCAACAGATGTGGTTCCTCAGCTGTATGAAGTTACCTTGAAACCTGACCTTGTTGAGCTCACATTTCAAGGATGGGAGGTTGTTCATTTGATGGTGAGATGCATTTGAAAATATTTTAGTTCAAAATTGTCCCCTTTAAATAGAATTTAAAGCTTTTTTTTTTTCTTGCTTTTTATAAAAACAAACTTTGCTGCAATGCAATACTGTTACTGTTAGGATAAGAACTGGTATCTGTGGTTTAGCTGTTAGCTTCTTTGCTGTCACACACAGAAAACCTGAGTTAATTCCCATGTGGGAATAATTTTTTTGGAGTATCTATACATGTCTTTCTACTAGGACGTAGTGTTCTTCTCAGCCTGGGTTTTTCCTGCCAGGCAGGTTCAAAGTCGACCTCCTGAATGATCTTAATGGGGGGTGTAAAAACACCAACATAAAAAAAAACGTAAGGCTAAAAAAGCAAAATAATACAAAACTATTGAAAGAGTTTTTCAACTCCTGACTGTTTGGTGGAATTTCTCATGTTTGGCGATGGATCAATTTTGGGAGTGTTTTCACCTAGAGACAATGATTCTTTGATGGGTTAATGGAATTGTGACCCATGTTTCCCATGATCAGGAAAGGTTCCACACTGGTCCTACTTGGTCGTACATGGCACTTTTATCGGTGCCGAATATCCTCGTTGTTGTATTAGTATTGATAACTCAGAACTTAAACACTGATGAGAGGAAATAATTTGGTTTCCAAAATACTTTTTTTTTGTCATTAAAATTTTCTGAAAAAAGCAGTTGAAAAGATGAATGAATGAGTTTGTATGCAGTACAAAAGAGCTTAGATACTAAAGAGGATTTTACTTGTCCTTGATCTTTATTGTTTTGTATTTTAATTTTTGTGTGACATCACATTTACAGTAGGGTTTAAAAAATTTTTTAGTTTTGTGTACTTGTACATTGTTCTCTTATACCAATAAGCCATCATTGCATATTTCTGACAGTTTGTGCTCGAATTATTCTGTGATACGAATTTTGCCTTTTTCTAAAAGTTGTTTTTACTCCCAGGTTAAATCAGTGACCAGTTCAATAACAGTGAATGGTTTTGAGATCACAGTGTCTGAGGCGTCGTTGTCCGGTAAGTAGCCAGAGTAGTATACTGTTGTCTTGACTACAGGAGTATACTGTTGTCTTGACTATAGGGGTGTACTGTTGACTTGACTCTAGGGGTTACTGTTGACTTGACTATAGGGGTGTACTGTTGACTTGACTATAGGGGTGTACTGTTGACTTGACTAAAAAAAAAAAAAAAATTAAATCGACTAATACGGAAAGCATGTAAAATTTCAACATCTTCATTCCCCTACTTGGATGAATTGTACATAACAGCTTGCACTAAGAAAATTAATTCCATCTTTTTAGACAACAAACATCCCTTGTTCCCTCAAATAAAAACATCAGTCAGAAGTAAAAGACCCATGCTTCTGATCTGTAACAAAGAAAGATACAGAAGGTCATTTTTACCATCATCTATCAAAATGCTTCCATCTTAACCATCTTGTTTAGTGTACTTACGACCTTAGAGCATGCATCAAAATAACATTGAGTGTGTATCTAGCTTACGATTATTATTGTTTATATTGCTGCTCATATTATGCATGTGATTGTAAGCCTACTTGTGTGTGCATGTGTGTGCACGTGTGTACGTGTGTATGTTTGTGTGTGTGTGTGTGTGTGTGTGTGTGTGTGTGTGTGAGTGTGTGTGTGTGTGAACTCGTGGTGGAACACCAAACCAATGTGCCAGGATCTGGACAATAAAGATGTATCTTATCTATAGGGGTGTACTGTTGACTTGACTGTGGTCATTGGTTCTTTTACAAAGAATAATTTATTTATTATTCCCCCTCCCTCCACCTCCTTTCCATCCCCCAAGTTACAATTAACCTAAAGTAAAGTCCTTTACTAATGATATCCCAGTTACTGAAGAGATTGTAATGTTGTTTTGGGTGCCGCAATTTGTGGATTTTCACATTTCCCTTTTGAGTAGATAAAAATGATTGGCATATTGCAAAGATCTAGACACATTACCCAGATATCGTATTACCCAGATATTGTGTAGCCTCAGTTTGAAAACAGAGACATACTTCATTATCACCCCATATTGCATTGTTTCCAAGTAAGGAAAAGAACAAGGATCAAGTGTGGAGACAGTGTGAAATGCCTATTTGTTTTAGAATGCAGGCTATCTCTCATGGAAGTGAAATAAGTTTTTATGGTATGATACATATATGAGGCAAATAAATCAGCTTTCAGACGATTCCAATAACTTCACATACCCAAAAATTGACGAGCGCCTGATTCCACCGCGTCGTGACACATATATGTGTATTTTGTATGTTACAGGTAAGGACTCAGGGAAAACTCTGGTACCGGAAATTGAACATCAGCCTAATGAGGAGAAGATTTTGTTCCACTTCTCTGAAGGACTACAGGTAATTCAGCCGTGTTGATTTTTGTTTTTTAGGTTTGATCCAAAAGGAATATGTATATGAACTCAGACAAGTGGTTCATTATTTGATCTGTATGGATCTTTTGGATATTCTCGCACAACTTTAAATGGTGTCATTTTACATGCATTAGAGGTGTGGGGTACTAAGTTCAAATCCTTAAAATTGTTAAGTTATCTTGTTGTTCTCACAAGGAGAATGTACTGCTGCTGACTTTATTGTTTTGTCGTCCTGTTTGCAATATTAACTCTTGTCTTGGTCACCAATTAATCACAGGCTTAGTAATTGTGTCAGTGTCTTGTGGCAGAAAAGTCAATGAATTGAAAATATTAATTCGTGGGTGGTTTGTAGGTATTCTGGTGCGGTTTGCACCTTCTTTCCTATCAAACGTCCGTCCACCCCCGGGGCGGTGCTACTGACTGAAGTGTTTTTAGGCCATTCCCAAAGGGGAGACATTAACCATGTTCTTATGCACAGTAGAACTGTAATTGTAAGTTGGCTGATTCATCAATGTCAGCTGTGCCTGAATTGTAACAGGGAACTGCTGCTTTTTCTTTTCTTATCTTTACTACCGTAATTTTTCCGCTATTTCTTTTGTATGTTTGTCACACTCTTGTGACCTGCTATTTCTGGGGTGCCTTGATAGTCGAAACAGACTTTGTGCTGTTGAAGCTAGCGAGGTGAGCAGAGTAAGCCCGATTCCCTGTTTGGACTTCTCTGTTGACATCCACCCCTTGGCGCTCATGTGACCTTATGCAGTTGCGAGCGCCATAAAACCTCTGCTAAAACTAAACTAGCAACATCTGTCATCCTTATCTCTCCTCCTTCTTCTTTGTGTTTGTTACTCTCTTGTAACACCTCTAATCTTCGGTACTTATGTGACCTAATTGTGTTTCAAGTGCAGTAAAACACTTACGAAAACAAAAATGATAAGTCAACTTGAAATGTCCACTTTTAACTGATATTCTCTGTGTCTAAATTGTTCCTTTTTCATGGATTTGAACCAGGGCCACCTGCTCTGTGCTCCAAGTTAATATCAATTGAGCTAATGATGTGTCCGTTGAGACTTCACCACCCTTTTCTGTTCCCTTGTAATTCTCTCCCTTCCTCTGTCTCCCTCTCTGCCTCAGCCGGGAGAGTACCTCCTGAAGCTCCAGTTCACGGGTTCCCTCAACGACCAGCTCCGAGGGTTCTACAGAAATAAATACACCACACCCTCGGGAGAGCAACGCTATGGAGCAGGCACGCATTTTGAGGTCAACAGTTGCTCGTGGGCTTTTTTGGATTTTCTCAATTATATAATTAAGATGTTTACAGAAAAAATTTGAAAATTGGGAAAGAAAAGATTAAATAGCATAGAGAGTGGGGAATGTTAACTCCTTATCTTGGCGAACCACTCCCAGCGGCTCGTGGTCAGATCGCTGTGCACGTGAGCAACTGGTGGTGGCTGGGGCACATTCTTTTACGACAACTTCAAATCAATGTCATATTAGTTACTGGCAATTATGGAAAACAGTGGTATTTTTTACTGGGAGTTCTATCATTAAATGAAGAACCATCAAAATAGTTAAATTTTTAAAAAATCTTATGACCAATTTAGTGACAAATTTTTTACTTTTAGGTTTTGTACAAAAAGTCTGCCGTGGCATATCAGTATTCTTCAATTTAATTATCTTGACGAGCACCTGATTTCTGCACAATGCCCCACATATGTAGTCACATTTACATATGGTTGCAACACTGACGTTCACAGCTTTGCTTGCATATGTCTTCTAGCAGCTGGCTCATATCTATTCTATATGCTGATGTTTTGACACAATGCGAAGTAAAGTTATGAATGATACATTTATTTTTTCTTGTCTATTTGTATCTTTTTATTGTAGGCCACAGGTGCTCGCCGTGCTTACCCGTGCTGGGACGAGCCTGCGGTGAAAGCCAAGTTTGTTTTCACGCTGGTTGTACCCCAAGACAGGCTGGCGCTCTCAAACATGGTACTATATGATTTTTTAAAAAGGAACAAAACTTGATTACTTAATCTGATCCCACTGTCTGAACTCCAGATTGGTGTGCAAATACTGTAGACTTTGTTTGATAACTATGGATAAAAATACTTCGCCATACGCCATTTAAAAAAGTGATATATGATAGAGTCCTTCACTGAGCAGTCAATCTGTACTTCCTCTTTCCTTTCCCTAATTTTTTCTGTTAGCTTTTATTTGTTCTTTGGAGATGGATTTTTTGTTGGTTCTTTTTGTAAACGAGTCACTCTTGAGATCTCACCAAGGTAGAAATGTTAATGATTAAGACAAAGGAAATAGTAATAATAATAATAATAATGATAATAAGGATGGTGATGATTATGGCATTGATATGGATGATGATGATAATAATGACGATTGTATTGATACTTATGATAATACTAACACTTTACTAAAATGCTGATGACTTTTTATTAAAAACATGAACAAGAAAAATGTTTATGCTGCGAAATGAACAAGCTTAGTATCCATCGTGAGTGTGATGTAAATGTCACATCTTTTTTTCAAATATAAAACTAAAACTACAAATTTGGTAAACATTTTTTTCCCCCCAGCCTGTGGAAGAGGAAAAGCCCAGTCCGGAGAACCCAGACTTGAGGATGGTGAAGTTTGAACCCACCCCTACCATGTCCACCTACCTTACTGCCTTTGTGGTCGGGGAGTATGACTGTGTGGAGGACACCACTAGCAATGGAGTTCCAGTCCGTGTGTTCACTCCGGTGGGCAAGAAAGAGCAGGGACGATTTGCCTTAGAGGTACAGTCGAGATTGTTCGAGACGGCCACCCATTGTCAAGGAGAAAAGTCTTTGTCGTAGACAGGTGGACGTCTTGGACTGAGTCATTATAGTAGAGGAAAAAAATGCAAGGAGGGGGAAGGGGGTTAAATATGTAGGTTTGTAGTAGCTTTAAG
>NW_004798473.1:100693-133167 GCF_000002075.1 Aplysia californica | reverse complement strand
CCTCTGTTTATGGTTATCATTGAGTACATCTGAAGATATGGTGCTGACTTACGGTTTTTGCCTCTCATAAAGGCTGAGTGGTAGGATGTACACGTAGGTGGTTGGTCAGCACTTTGAATATTGGTATGGCCTGCTCTATTTTCTACTCCTTTTTCAAGGATTTTATTATCTCAACCTGTTTTGCCTTAAATGTGATCATTATCATCATTCTGTCTCCCAGTAAACTACATTTCTATGTCTGTTATATTTATGTGAGCTTTTGTTGTATGTGGGTTAGCACTCTATTAGCAGCACTCTTTCACAAAAATAGTAAATAGTAACACTTAGAAAAAAGAAGGGGGAAAGAACAACTGGATAGCGCCTACCAACCAGCAACAACAGTGCACTTGTCTTTTTCCCACCTTGTTTCTTTTACTCAATGCTCTGCTCAATGATAACATTCGCTGTTGGTGAAACCCGTTTTCAAGTTATATTTTTGTGGGGAAGAGAATGCAGGATAAAGTGTATATATTGTTTTATTTTTCTTCACACTTTAGACTTTTTAGATAAGGCAAGTCCCCCTTAAACTAGTAGATTTGTGCTTGTTAAAGGACAGATTGAAACTACAAAGTTGTATTGTTTTTGTCTTTTTTTAACTAGTAGATTTGTGCTTTTTAAAGAACATATTGAAACTGCAAAGGTTCTTATCTGTTGTGAAGCGTTTTGAACTCTTGATTGCTCTTTTGTCTTTCATGCTCTTGGTCTGAGTAGTGCTGTCAGAAGTGTGTTTACGATATATCGGAGGTAAAAACTGCTGTCATAATGTACAATATACTTGATACTGGTGAATACTTTTATCTTTATCATATTTGCACTGGAAATTAGAAAAACTTGTATGTTTGAAGATTCTCTGATTTTTGCGTCTGCAGGTTGCAACCAAAGCGCTGTCATACTATGAGTGGTACTTTGATGTTCCGTACGGACTACCCAAACTAGATCTGATCACACTGTCTGAGTTCCCCATAGGTATGCTAATACAGCAGATTTTGATTGATAACACGAAGTCATGTAATACAGAATTCCTGTTACCACGAAAGGATTTCACTTGCCCTCACCGTTTATTTTATGTCTTGCAACTTCCTTTTACTTGAAATCTGCTTAAGATGAAGAAATTCTCGTGAAGTTGGTGTTATCAGGGTTTTACTATACATAGATGTATGGCCAGTACTCTGTACATCGATGTTATGAGATGAGGAAAAATATAACAGAGGAATTTTGCTTTTCTTGCTGTTTTCTAGTTCTGTGATTGATTAGTTGAATAGTCTTTATTGTGCGCAAATTCAGTATCAAAATTAAATTGTTTTTAAGTACATCCATGTGCTTTTATCTACCCAATTATGTGCCAAGTTGCGCTCATCCAGACATAAAATATTTGTTGTCTTTCAGGTGCAATGGAAAACTGGGGTCTGGTCACGTATCGAGAAACTTGCTTGTTGGTTGACAGTGTCCACTCATCTGCCCTGACTCGCCAGCGAGTGGCTGTGGTCGTGGCCCATGAGCTCTCACACAACTGGTTTGGCAATCTTGTTACCATGGTAACTCAGCTCTCTGTTTTCTCCCCTTTGAACAGGGAAAGATTTGTTAATGGAAACCACTCATCTGGAGTTGTTTTGATTTTATAAGAAAGAAATAACACTTCCTCATCATCACGTCTAAGGCTTTTGTTGAGTGTTTTTTTTAGTATACTAATAGTGATTTTGTTTTCACTTGGATGGGGAAGTGGGAAAAAAAGTAAAGTACCAGCAGGGGAAATCCAATTTTGTTTCTTCTATTTTCTTACGTGCATTATTCTTTCTGATAGACTTAAGTTTAAGTGGTGTTTATTTATTTTTAGCATTATCGTTTTTTGTTTTACGATGATTTGAAGACACGTCTGATAGAGTCTTCCG
This sequence comes from Aplysia californica, assembly GCF_000002075.1. Classification (NCBI taxonomy): domain Eukaryota; kingdom Metazoa; phylum Mollusca; class Gastropoda; order Aplysiida; family Aplysiidae; genus Aplysia; species Aplysia californica. Next base: position 131,239 of record NW_004798473.1, on the reverse strand, counting down.
TTATTATCCATCTGTCATTTTCAACCTCTTTAGGAATGGTGGACTGATCTGTGGCTGAAGGAGGGCTTTGCGACCTGGATAGAGTATCAATGTGTGGCCTCCCTTTACCCCGAGATGGATGTGTGGATGACGTTCATCAACGGAGACCAGGCATATGCCTTGAAACTGGACGCTCTCAGCACCAGTCACCCTGTGGAGGTCAGACATCTTTTTTTCTCTCCCCAACTGTAAAAAAGAAATGCTTTTTTCTTCCTTCCTGAAGTTTTTCAGTTAATATCTGAAGAACTTCCTTGTTGCATAGAGAAAAATATTGTTTCCTTTTTAAGGGTGTAAGTTAAAAATGTTTGATTTTAATTAAGGTTAGTAACTTACTTACTTTACTTACTTTACTTTTACTTTTTCTTTCCTCTTGTAATGTTAGATGTTGAGAGGAGGTGCAATTTTTAGTCAAGGGCTTGTTGGGTGGCTTATGTTGTAGATAAGTTATTCAGTTGGAGTACTTCTCTGAGGTCATCCAGCCAAGTATTTTTGTGCTCTACCCGTGTGTTTGTTTCCTGATTCTCCTTCAGTCAGTTACAAAAACCCCCTAACAACTGAGGAGCATCAGCATCAGTAAGGATGATTATTTTTGTGTCCTTTGCATTGTTTGATTAAACCTTTTTCTTTATTGCCAGGTGGAAGTTGGGCATCCCGGTGAAATTGATGAAATCTTTGATGGCATCTCCTACTGCAAAGGCGCCTGTCTCATCCGCATGCTGCAGTCACACATTGGGGACGAGGTACATGTTACGAAAAACCTTTTTTTATCAACATTTTTTGTAATAATGATAATAAGATATTGTTGGCAAGCTGGTAAAATGTACTAAGCCCTGGCAGCAATATTTTTCAGAAGAGAGAGAAAAAGTCTGTGTCATTCTTTTAACAACTGTACCTACATCATGTATTTCTTTTTTGGCCTGCATTTTTTAGACATTTAGAATTTGAAGTTTGACAAAATATTTCTTGAGCACATGCAACCAATACCACAGATTAAAAAACGGCAACGAATAAGATATTTAAAATGTTGGGCTTAGAACATCTGAACTGCTGGCTGACAATATGCCAGTTCTATAGTACACAACCCTGATTAACTCTTTCACTACCTTGAGCTACGAAAGTAATTGAGGACATCCCATGTCTGAGGATCATGCTGCAGTGGACTCCATCTCTCTGTGGTGTCTTAGGAAATGAGCAGGCAGACAGGATGGCCAAACAAGGAGCACAGAAAGAGCAACCAGACAACAGCATTAACTCCACAGAAATAAAAACTAATATAAATACACTATTTAAAGCACCACAGACACCAGATGGCTACCATGAGCTGTCCCGCCAAGAACAAGTGATTATCTTCAGACTAAGAACACAATACACATGACCGAGACCACATATGTACAGATGTTTTAAACTAGTACAATCACCAAAATGCCAGTGTGGAGAGGCAGACCAAACTGTTGAACACATCCTTCAGCACTGCAAGACACATAGGGCCCTGAGACAGGAAACATGGCCAAACTCCACTGATGCTACCAGAGGAGCTATACGGGCCGACAGATGAACTGAGCAGGACTATTTATGACAGATACCAGACTTCAAGTGTGATGCGATCGAGAAAAAGAAGAAGAAGACTACCGTGACCCGTGTTTCTCCAAATGTTGGACCGCGATGCGAGCCCTGTTTCATGGCTCTCCACTTCCTGCTTCAAAACCAGTCCTGCTTTTGTAATAATCAAAATTGGAATCACAAGCTAAAGAAAGATCTTTTTTGCAACATATTAAGTTAAGTCATTATTTCCTCTTTATTTTCATGTATAATACGTGTGGCTAATATTAAAAATTGAACTAAAAATCTTTAATTTGTCAGAGGGTAGGCAGAGTCAGAGAGTAGGTCACTGATAGAGCCTGGTCCTGGTGAGGAAAACCCCCTGGTAGTGAAAGAGTTAAAGAACACAGGCTCTGAGTGCTTTTTCAATACAAGTAGCAGCACATAAACAGTGCATTGTGTTTTAACTAAAAATGTATGTATATCTCTTTAATCTAAAAAGAGAAATGAAATAAGCTCATTTTTTAAAATGCATTAGAAGATTTGATCTCTTCTAAATTGTCAGGCAGTGCGTTCCAGATGGTATTGAGTAAGGAACACAGACTGCTGTAACAGATGTTTTTGGTTTTTCTGATCAAATAGAAAGCTACAAGAACAGTAATGGTCTTTTCTTGGAGGAGAAAGTTTTAAAATAAATTTTTTTTTGGTAAGTGTTTTATGGTACTTGCAACTGCATAAGGTCTTATGAACGCATGGGACGATCTAAACATTTTCCATTGGTAGAAAATTTGTAATTTTGCTCGGGTGGTCGCCGAAGTCTACTCTTATCGATTTTGGACCCCCAAGAGATCTTTAACAAGTGCAACATGCGCACGCGACCTTCGAAATTTTTCGCCCTTGTCCGAGAGGGCTAGGTGTAGATCTTTTCTACCAGAAGATCAGGGGTGTGGCTGAAAGACAGCCGTAAGAAGGAGCCAAGGAGTAGCAGTAGAAAGGCCGCAGAAAGAGTCAGGAGCCCAGAGAATGGGCAAAGAAGGTGAGGGGGTGAGGGCAGAAAGTGGAGATGAAAGCAGACAACAGAACATTGCTTGAGAGCAGGAAAGGAGGTGAAAGGAGACAATTTAGAGAAGAAAAATTTATGTCGCTATCCGGATACGTCGGGGCAGAAAGTGAAATGGGAGACAACATTAATAGGTGTATGAGAAATAAGCTGGACGTATCGATGGCTGAGTGCGAGAAGTGACTATCCACTTTTCACAGTTTTGAGAAATATGAATTTGAAATTTTTTTCTATATTGAAATCTTTATAACACAGTCCAAAAAGAAATGTTAATATCTCTACACCAAATTAAGCTATGGCTTAGATATTTACAGAGGTAAAGGAGCGGCTTAAAATCTCACTACCCATATCAATTACTCCATTTTGACCAAAAGTGGATGTATGTTGTCACTTCTTGCACTCAGCCATCGGTATTATCTACTGCCCCAGACTGAGGGTCAATAGTACCTGATACATTAAGTACTTGGAAAAGTCCTCAGACCGATCAAAATGTCAAAGAACAGAAATGTGCAAAATATGATAGATGGGTATTTTTAAAATCAAAATCAAAACAAATGGACAAGCTTTAATCAAGATGGTACCAATAAGTCCATATGCCCAAAAATTGACAAGAGCCTGATTCCACCGTGTTGAGAAAAATCCTCAGAATGATCAAAATTCCTAAGGTCATAAATGTGCAAAACTTGATAGATGGGTATTTTTTTCATAAAAATCAGGAAAACAAATGAACAAGGAACATAGGATGATACCAATGAGTCCATATGCCCAACAATTGACGAACACCGGATTCCATTGTGTCGTAACACATATTGATTTTCCTCAGGCTTTCCGTAAAGGCATGAAGCTATACCTGAACAGGCACAAGTTTTCTAACACCAACACCTCCAACATGTGGGCAGCCATGTCCGAGTCCAGTGGGGAAGACGTCGGTCAGCTCATGGACTCATGGACCAAACAGATGGGCTTCCCGTTGATCAAGGTACCGTGGGACCTGTCTTAGCAGTCACTTGTCCACAGCGGTCATCTTTCTATGACGGTGACTGCTGTATAACGGTCTCCTCTCTATAATGGTCACCTCTCTATAGTGGTCACCTGTCTATAACAGTCACCTCTCTGTTAGGGTAACCTGTCCATAGTGGTGACCTGTCTATAACAGTCACCTGTCTATAGTGGTCACCTGTCTATAACAGTCACCTCTCTATAGTGGTCACCTCTCTATTATGGTCACCTCTCTGTAAGGGTCACCTCCCTATAATAGTCGTTTCTTTATATTGGTCACCTGAATTAGCAGCCTTAGTCAGTCATGTACGCGATGAGTTGGCCTGCAAACTTTATAATGGTCACTTGCCACAAAAGTATTCTGCTTTCTTGTCCTCAAATTGAATGTCTGCGTTCAATCAATGCAAAGAAGCTCTTATGATAGACTAGCTGGGCCTCCTTTGGATGAAAGGAATTATCGATGCATTAACTTCTACTGAAAGTTATATTGGCCTACTCTTTTTACACTCTGCTGGAATGGAGCTATAAATCTTGAGAGGAAAGTGACACGTGTGTTTTCAAGTTGCTAAATATCATATAAAAGATGTATAGATTGATTCTCTATTCCACTTTCGTGGTTGCACACTCCATAGTTTCAAAGGTGTGGAATCTGCGCACAGCTAATGAATGGAAGCTTTGCTTGTTTACAATGGCGTCTTAGAAGACGGATGTTCCCAAGATTATATCTAAACGATGCTAATGAAAAACTGGAAATTAAACTACAGTGACTTCAGGCTCCTCAATGAAACTGTGCAACCTTTAAATGATTCTGAACCACCATTAATTTAGTCAAATTCGAAAGCTAAGTGGTTCGGAAGTTTTAGGCTGCAAAAGTATGAAGTTTCACAAATATAATATATAGAAATACCAATATTGATGGAAATGAAATGAAAATATAAGATTAAGATTTCTGATTTTAAACTGTATGTTGACTCTGTCAAGTCCAGTATGTGACCATAACACAGACCGTGTCCTTAGCGTCCACCTGTCTATAGGCTAACGGTCTCTTTTCTCTGTGACCTTGAGTGACCGTTATGGGCAGGTTTGACTGTATGGACAATAGTTCAGGATGAGCTCTTTGTTCAGAGTGTGTCGTTCTTCCTGTGGGTTGTTTGTGGGTGCTCTGATGTTGTCTGCTTTTTCCCCTTCTTTTCTGTGATGAAGTGGGTGGTTACGGGGTGCTCTGATGTGGTTTGCTTCTTCTTTCGTATCAACAAACATCTGTCGTCCTTATGTCTGCTCCTTCTTTTCCTTGTATGTTGCTCTCTCGTAACACTTTTAATGATCAGCTCATGTATGACTTATAATAATGTGTTATAAGTGTAGTAAAACTTTTACTGAGACTACACCTCAGTGTTGGTTTTATTATTATTGAGTACATGCAGAATGTAGTCATTATTGTGCAGACTCATCATCAACTACAGCTCAACATAAGCCTCTCTTCCTTTGAAATTTAATACTCTTCTCAGTCAAGGTTCACAGTGTTTGTGGTCCTAGCTGGTAAGAGTAGCCCCCACCCAACTCCCTCTTTCATATTTCATAATGACCTGATTGCACCTTGTTTGGCTTTATATTTCTATAAAAGAAAAGCAAAACTAACCCTCTCAGAACAATGTACAAAGTGTTGCATCATCATCTCCAGGTGGAGGAGGTCATTGACACAAACTCTGAGCAGCGCCAGGTTGTCCTCTCGCAGGAAAAGTTTACTTCCCAAGTGCCGAGCGGAGGTGAGTGTTGCCAGAAATCTGGGGAGATATGAGATGACATTTGAACCTGGTGTGATGGCCACCTGTCCAAGACAATCATCTGTACTAACCCCCCCCCCCCCCCCCAAGTTTTTTTCGACACGATAATGACACTGTCCAGGATGCCCCCTTGTCTAAGACGACAACTTTTCTCCTTAACAATGAGCGGCTGTTTTGGACAATTTGGGCTGCAGTTTCTGCCTTTGGTACATGTAAGGAAATAGGCCATATATTTTGAAGTAGGCTGCTGCCTTGTGGAGTGAAGAGCTCTTCTGTTGGCTTTCTCTGAAAGCAAAGTGGAGGAGGAAGAAGGAGAGGAGGAGAGAGGAGAGGTAGGGGAGGAGGAAGGAGAGGGAGAAGGAGGAGTTTCAACTGTAGTTTTTGTGTGCTAGTCAAAGAGTCAAAGACTGGGGTCACGACATGGTGGAATCCGGCTCTTGTCAGTTTTTCGGCATATAGAGTTATTTGGATTATTTTAAAGCATGTTCTGCTGTCTTGGTTTTGATGAAAAAAATACTCGTCTACTTGGAACAGAAGTCGAGATATCTACTCTTGAAGGCGGGGATGGCCTGGTGTAAGAGGGAAAAAAATATAAAAAATGGCCGCCAAAGTTGATGACTTCCACAACTTGAGTGACCATGGAACTGCAAATTTATATATATTTGTGAAATTAATCGGCATATTTCAGCTGCAAATTGAAATATATTTGTGAATTTTATTGACATATTTCAGTAAAATCCACATAAATTTGTTTTTAAACGGCTACAAAAGATGTTAAACCCCCCAAATTTTTTTTCTTCAAATTACCCAACAGGTGAATAAATGCCAGTTTCTTCGGTTTTATTATTTTGACAAGTGCCTGATTTCACTTTGACGCCACACATTCTGTTTGCCTGTAGCCCAGAAAGTTTGTATCATGCACAAGGTTTGTAGCAAAAATTCGTCAATCCCACCATACAGATGAGGCCAAGTCCAGTGCCCGGTGGAGGGTGCCCTACTCCATCACAACTGCCCGCAGCCCGGAGAAGCCCGTGGTGAAAGGCGTTCTGGCTGATGGCTCGGTCACTCTGACAGTACCGGACTGTGCTCCTGGGGACTGGATACGGGTGAGTTCACACATTTAGTGCCCCAGATGAAATGAATGCGGTCGAAATAAAAATAAAAAAATCTCTGTTTACACGATTGAAGTGGATGGTTGAAGGGAGGGGCTGGTAGATCTTACTTAGTGGATGGTTGGCAGGTGCTCTAATGTGGTTTGCTCCTTTTTTCCAATCAGACATAATAACATTATGTCATTCTCATCTCGCCTTATTCTTTTTGTGTTTGTTACTGTCTTGTAACATCTCTAATCTTTGGCATTTATATGACCTAACGGTGTTGCAAGTGCCGTGAAATGCTTACTAAAACGAAAAAGGTCTAACTTGGTTTTTTTTCCTCTATTGTTTCAGTTTGTTTATGTTGCTTTTTCCTCCCATTATGGATAGATGGATGGCTGTTATCATGTCGGTGTGCTGGTGTTTTGCTTTTCATCTCATGTTATAGTTGCTGAGGTTTTCAGTAAAACGAGTGTTTGGGCTTGATGAGGGTGGTTTGCGGGTGCTTTGGTGTGGTTTGCTCCTTCTTTCCTATCAAACATCTATCGCCCGTTTCTCTCTTCCTTGTTTTCTGTCTTTGTTACTCTCTTGTAACGCCTCTAATCTTCGACACTTTTTACTCTTTTTTTTTACCTAATTGTGTTGCAAGTGCTGTAAAATGCTTACTAAAAACTAGTGCCTACTCTTAACGACCACATGTCCAAGACAAGCACCCATACAAATGACCTCTTCCCTCATGCCTTCTTTGTGTTTTTTTCTGTAGGAAAATGATATCGTTCAAGAGCACCATCAGTTTAAAATGACGACTTTTCTTCTCTACAATGGGTGGTTGTCTTGAACAGGTTCAACTGTATTTAATGACATTTTTGTTCTGATTTCTTTTCTTCAGGTGAATCCAGGCAAGTAGATGAATGAGTGGTTGTCTTGAACGGGTTTGACCTTATTTAACAACATTTTTGTTCTAATTTCTTTTCTTCAGGTGAACCCAGGCCAGTTTATGTTCTACCATGTTCAGTACTCCCCTGAAGCCCTTCAGAGATTTTTGCCAGCCTTGATCAGTAATGTACTTGGCCCGGTGGATCGACTGGGACTGTTAACCGACCTCCTGGCATTGGTACGTAGTCATTGCAGGTCACGTTATTATTATTCTCTCTATAGCGGTCACCTCTCTATACTTCCATTGGTAGATTGAGCGCGCCAGTGGTAGGTCCAACTTCTTTACTGTCTGTCTGTCTGTCCATCTGTCTGTCTGCCTGCCTGCCTGCCTGCCTGCCTGCCTGTCTGTCTGTCTTTCTTTCTGTCTCCTTGCCTTCGGTAACGGTTATCGAGTTAAAGTATTTCTGTTGACTCAAAGCTTCTAAAACCAGACTATTCTGTGGGTGGTTGACGGGTGTCCTGGTGTAGTTTGCTCCTTGTGTTCTGCTCGTATGTGGGGTCAAGTGGCTTTGGGAAGTCAACTCTTGTGGCTTCACTTGTGGCTTCTCCAGTGGGTAGGGAAATAGTTATACAGTCTAACCTGCTCTAACAGCCACTTGTTCAAGACAATCACCAATACAAACTGTAGTTTCCCACCTCCCCAGTTACATTTTTTCTGTGTTTAATGACACTGTCCAAGACGTCCACCTGTCTAAGACAACCGTTTTTCTCCTTGATAATGGACTGCCCTTTTGGAAAATTTGGCCTGTTTTTGCTAATGGCAGAACTAAATCATAGAAACAGCTAACGTTCAAATTTAGCTGTAGCAGAGCATGTTAAATGAGTGAATGGGTTTTTCAGGAATGGGAATGAGAGTGAGTGTATGCACTAGGAATAATAAACCCCCCCCCCCCTCCCAAAGACTGAAGGAATGAGGAGATAGCCAAGTTTTTAGTTTCATGAGTGTCTGTGTCAAGCTAAAAAATATCTGTGGTGGTTGGCTGGTGCTCCTTCTTTTTCATCAAACAACTATCGTCCTTTTCTCTCCTCCTTCTTTTGCATGTTTGTTACTCTCTTGTAACACCTTTAATCTTCGGTACTTATATCATCTTATTGTGTTGCAAGTGCCATAAAAAGCTTACTAAACCAAGAATAAAAAATATCTTATTTTTGGCTATTATGTTCTTGTACCAAAATCAGCAGTTTTGATTTGCAAACCGTTGGGTCCTAACTATTTTTGACCTGCTGTGTGTTAAATATTGGGTGGATATTTGTCAGACGTTAGGGACAGACTAGAAGTCAAATGTTTTATTTGTGGAGAATGTTGATGATGAAACTGGACTTGATGATAAAAAAAATGCTCAGTACTTTTCTGTAGTTCTGAAACTGATGATGCAAATTTACAGAGCAGTAAATATTTTTCTTTTAAATCATTCTTTGAGATATTAAAATTTTGTTGCATGGATGTCTTACGCATTGTCCATTCATAGCAGTTGCATTTCCTCAAATTTGGACTCCAGAGTGTTGGATTTGATCTGTGATTTCACAGTGCAGGGCGAACTACATTAATGCCGTGGATGTCTTGAGATTGACTAAGAGCTACCGTTCTGAGAAGAACTTTGCCGTGTGCAGCAAACTGACCTCTGCCCTGGCCGACCTGGGCTCACAGATCCAGCAGCTGACCGAGGGAAGTTTCTCCCGCTACAAGACATTTGTCTGCGACAGCCTGAGGGACACTGGGGAGAGGCTGGGCTGGGAGGCACAGTCAGGGGAAGGTTAGGACAGTATTTGTGTCACGATGCGGTGGAACCAGACGCTCGTCAATTTTTGGCCATGTGGAGTTTTTGCTGGTATCTTAAAGCTTGTTCTTTTGCCTATCTTTCCATGAAAAAATTACTCTACTATCTTAAATAGTAGTTTAGATAATTATGATTGAAGGAGATGGGGTTGCATCGTTTCAAAGTAAAAACTAGTGAGGAAATGGCCGCCAAAGTTTCCTGACTTTTATAACTTGAGAGTCCTTGGAAACTTGCAAATTTTCATTTTTTGCTCTTTTAATTAAAGCTTTCAAGTAAAATCCACACAAAAATGTGTTTTTAAATGGGCATAAAAGGCTTTGAGCTAAAAAACACAAATTGATCAAAATTGATAGACTGGCAGAAAAATGCAGATATCTTCGATTTAATTATTTTGACGAGCCCCTGATTTCAGCACAGTGCCTCCCATTTTGAGTCTTCTTCTACTTCTCGTTCATCTATAAGTGGATGTCCCAGCCTCTAGTGCGAAGGCTGCTGTTTGCCACAGGTCCTCCAGACCCTTGTAGAGCCTTGGGTCCCCCTGTCTTGGGTTGGGCCAACATTTCCTTCAATATTTTGAGAAATTTTCAATATTTTTTTTACTAAACTGTTTTATTATGGAAGCTGGTTCACAACACAAAATATTTTCCTCAGTCTTACTGATACGTGCATCATTTATTATTTATGCTGTTTCATGAAAATCTCTTTTGGCTCTATGAAACATCAGAGAAAAGACATTTTCTAAGAACATGTGTGTCCTGAATTTCATTTCTCTAGACCATGGGGACAAAATGCTGAGGGAACAAGTCCTCACGAGATTGGGCAGAAGTGGTGAGGAGAAGGTCAAGGAGGAAGCATTCCGAAGATTTGAGGCACATTTTGCTGGTCAGCAAGTCTTATCTGGTGACATCAAGGCTCCGGTGAGTTTGTTGTTTTTTTAATGCAAGTTTGACCCTTAGCTTGTGTCTTTTGTCTCTATTTCTCTTGAGGTGGTGGAGGTGGTGGTGGAGGTGGTGGTGAAGGAGGATGAGGAACAGGAGGAGGAGAAGGAGGAGGAGGAGAAAGAGGAGGATGCAAAGGAGAAGGAAGAGCAGGAAGAGAAGGAGGAGGAGGGAATGTGGGGTAATGATCTCTTTTTCATGATTCATAGGTAAATTAATTAACATAAAGTCCTTCAAATTTTTTCTGCCCTTATGTTTATAAGCTACTGTATTATTATTTTTGTAAGTTATTGATTGTCTCTTTGCAAAAATTGCATGAGATTAGCAGAGGCAAATTATGGTCGTTCTTCGTGGTCCCTTTGCTTTTTAAAATTTGAGTGTACAATCAGTATGGTCATACGAGCGTGTGAGTATAAGGTTTTAAGAAATTTTGCTCTTTACTTTACTGAAGACAAAGGAGATTTCTTCATGCATGAAAGGCTAATGAAACATTTTTTCTCCCATGGCTTATGGAGAGGTCTGGCAAGACCAGTGCTTGTCAACAGCAACATTTTTGTAACCAACACCCACTTTTGCCACCTATTAGAGGCTAAACTTTTCACACCGCACTGCACGTTTTTGTATGCCTTCTGAGAGTGTAGTCGTAACTCCTTTGCCTGTGTGTAACACCGACTTTTCTGCTTGTCAGGTTTATACCACAGTTCTGACGCATGGGGGTAAAGCTGTCTTTGAAAAAATGCTTCAGGTTTGTTTGTCTGTTATTTTGATGTGTTTAGAAGGATGGAGTGTCATAATTTATTAGCCATTGAGATGGAGGGAGATAGGAGGAGAGAGAGATAGGAAGAGAGAGAGAGAGAGAGAGAGAGAGAGAGAGAGAGAGAGAGAGAGAGAGAGAGAGAGAGAGAGAGATTTTATATCGGATTACTATGCTTTAGTCCCCAAAGTGAAGTGAAAAGATTGAAGACTATTTTTAAGTGATGCTAGTTCAGATAATTGATATATGCTCTCGTAAAGACGCTATGTTAATGGCTCCTTCTTTGCCGCCTTCCTCAGCTGTATGATCGGGAAGACTCTTTGGAAGAAAAGAATCGGATTGGTCGTTTGCTAGGTTGTGTATCGGACGCTGAGCTCATCCAGTCTGTGCTTAAGTTTGCTCTATCGGTAAGTCGGTTGTTGCCCGCTGTAGTTCAAGTAAGAATTCTTTACTTCCGGGACAATATGTGGAAAAAATTTTGATAAGTCTAGTTATTGGGTAAGAGTTTTATGGCACTTACAACTTGCATAATGTCATTAGAGTGCTTCAAGACTTTGGGTTTTAGTACAAATGACAATGAAAAGAGCTCAATTTGCCCCAACTTCATGACTTTAATCTAAAAAGTTGTTGTTTTTGTCTCTGGCTGTTGAGTTGTTTATTCTTTTCAGTCCATTCCAGTCTTTTAAACTTTTCTGGAGTTCCCAAATCTTTACATGTAAAAATTTGGATGTATTTTCTTGCAGCTGTACTTAAAATGGTGAATAATTTGTTTGTTTGCTTGTTTCGTAAAATACAGAAATGTGATAATGTTTTTAAAAGTTGCATGTTCATCCATACACGAGATAGCGTGACATAATCTAAACTTCAAAGAAGATTGGTGGGAGGTCGGTGGGTGCTCTGTTGTGGTTTGTTCCTTCTTTCCTATCAAACAAATTTCATCCTGAGCTCTCCTTCTTATATGGGTTTGTTGCTCTCTTGTAACACCTCTAATCTTCGGCACTTGTATGACCTTATTGTATTACAAGTGCAGTAAAATTCTTACTAAAGCAAAATAAAAAGAGGATCAGATAGTATTTTTGTTGTACTACAATACATTTGAAAAGCCTGTTTACATGGCGTATCTCAAAAGCTGGGATGGGTGTTTGGCGGGTGCTTTAGTGTGGTTTGCTCCTTCTTTCTTATCAAACATTTATCATCCTTATCTCTCCTTCTTTTATGTGAATGTTACTCTCTTGTAACACATCTCATCTTCGGCACTTGTATGACCTTATTGTGTTGCAAGTGCAGTAAAACCCTTACGGTACTAAAACAAAAAGAGGATCCGATAGCATTCTTGTTCTACAATACTTGTGAAAAGCCTGTTTACATGGCATATCTTAAAAGCTGGGGTGGGTGTTTGGCAGGTGCTCTGGAGGGGTTTGCTCCTTTCTTCCTATCAAACATCTATCTTCCTTATCTTTCCTTCTTTTTTTGTGAATGTTACTCTCTTGTAACACATCTATTCTTCGGCACTTATAAGACCTTACTGTTTTGCAAGTGCCGTGAAAGTCTTACTAAAACTAACTAAAAGCTGGGTAAACCTAAGTAGAGTAAACTTAAGTAAAATGAGTACTGAACAAAATTGCCCCTTCCTTCATCCGGCCAGGACAAGGTCCGTAACCAGGACAGTGTGGCAGTGCTGGGCGGCGTGAGGGCGTCTCTGCAGGGCAAAGAACTCTTGTGGAGCTTCGTTAAGGAAAACTGGTCTGAGCTTTATCGTCGCTACGGCACCAGCACCATGCTCAGCGGGCTGATCAAGGTAATAATTATAATGATAATAATGATAATAATAATGATGATTATAAAAATTGTAATAATAATAATGATGATGATGATGATGCTAATGATAATAATGAATAATAATGATGATAATAATAATAATGATAATAGTAATAGATAATAACAATGATAATAATAATAATAATTATAATAATAATAATAACAACAATGATAATTATAATAATAATAATAATGATAATAATATTAAGACGAAGAAGAAGAAATGCATTTTTATAGCTCATTTCCATACTCTACAGCATGCTCTGCCTGTGAGCTTTACATCTATTATTACCGCAGCAGACCCTAAAGCACTTGAAAACATTCTAGGCTTCCAGAAAGCATACATTGCAAGCTGCCATTTTACACGCGCTAAAGCGCTAGCAAACTAACAAGATCTTTTACAGCCATAGCAGGCTATGCTTCATTGTTATTCTGTTGCCTTGGAAGACTTATAAATTGTGAACACAAAGCCTTTTTTGGCAAGGTGGGGGGTTAGGGGTGGGAAACTGTTGTTCTAAAGCTGTTACAAACTTGACTAATCTCCAGAGGGTTAAGGATTCAATTTCAGGTGATGCACAAACTTTTCCCTTCCCATGTGGGATTTTTCCTCTCATTCTTTGTCCTGTTGAATGTGCTGGAAATTACATTCAAAATGATGTACTACTGTGCTTTTTAAATAGGAAAGTTCTTTTCTCCATAGCTCTAAAGGAATCACCTATAGATTTTGAAACATTGTTGATGTTGAGATGTTCAGCATTTTTGTTTTGTGCTTCAGAAGGTGCTTTGCTAGCGTTATGCTATGTTAGCTAAGAGAGTGTTTGAGGTCATGAACTCTTTCCTGATGTGTTCGTCTTTTCCTCAGGTTCTCACTGAAGGAGTGGGCTGTGCTGACCAGGCAGCAGATATTGAGGTAAGGTTTTATGATAGACGCCAGCTGTTGGAAAGGTCTGATAGTGGTAAATATAGGGAATGTCAAAGGTTAGTCAACTTTCTTTTATGTTGTGACTCCTCACGGACACATTGACCCCTGATAGAGTCTCTGGTAACTTCCAATTGTTTAGAAAGTGTTGAAAGTTTCACCAGTAAAAAAATGTAATATATACAATCCTCTGAATGTCAACTGCTGATTAATTTAGCTGTAATTTTGCCCATGCGAGCTGCTGGTTTGGATATATTCCTTCAAATTTTAAATCTCTGAATCAGCTTTTATGGGAAAAACGACTTTGGAAACTCCCAGAAATAGATATTGGTGATTGTGGAATGATGCTGACTATGTTAAGAAGCAGATGTGGGTCATTGGTGGGAACTCTGGTATGGTCTCCTGGCTGGTTTTTTTAATATATAAAAAAAAAAAAATTAGTTTTCCTAAGCAGTTCCTTAGTGATTTTTGTTGTGAACTGCTACTCACTGTCAGAAAACTAATGTTGACTGACGACCCCCACCCCCGACCCCCCAATGGTTAATGAATGCCCTAATTGGATGAGTTTTTTTGGTGCGGATTACTGCATCCACTTCATCCCTTATGTTGTCATTCTGTTTCCCTGCTTCCTGTGTGTGTTTAGAAGGCATCACCGGTGGGTTCTATTTCTTTCTTTTGCTCTATTTCTTCTGACCATCTGTCTTACTTTTTCTGATCACTAAATGACCATTATTGTGTCGATTCGCTTCTCTTTACTCAAACAAACTGTTCCTGCTTCCTGGCTCTCGTGTAACTTGGTGTTTTGGATAAAACTGCACATCATTGTGTCAACTCGACTAAAATTAAAATGTAATGAAAATCTAAGGTCTGTTGTTGGCTCCGTCATCATTTATGCCAATCATACAAGACAGACGAAACTAAAGCTCTTACCATTCAAACTGCAACTGTTTCATGAGATTGCCCATAACTTTTGCCTCAACAGAAATTCTTCAAGTCCCACAAGGCCAAAGCAGCAGAACGTGCCATACAACAGGGGCTGGAACACATCTCCTCTAACGTGGCCTTCCTACGGAAACAAGGGTCGTCTATCTTGGAATTTTTGAAGACTGAAGCTTAGATTTGTGTAGCTTAAATTTAGGTGTGACTAGGAGGCATATGTCGGTATATTAATATTATGTTGAAAAGCAAATCAAATCAATTTTAACTCTTTCAGCCCCAGCCATTTTTGTGCACCCCCTAACCCCAATCGCAGCCAGTGCAGCAGTATTTCAGAAAAAGAGAAATGCATTCTAAAAAGTCATGTAGTATCTTTGTAATGAGGTTTAGATAATAACATATGACATTATTTAAAGATAAATGAACAGATATTATGAAAATTAAAGTTTAATTAGGTTCGCTTATTTAGAAAAAATGCGCAAATTCGGTAGTCCCCGAAACTGAGAATATATGCTCTTTGGGACGGTGGGAGGTACAAGTGCTGCTGAAAATTTCCGCGCATGGAGCTGGAAGGGTTAAGATGAATAATAAACTGTGACAGCTTGCAGGAACAGGAGGGCCTAGTAGTTTGAGAAAATCACCAATTTGTTGCAGAAGAGTCATAACACGAGGAGTTTACAATTAACATTTCGGACTAAGTAGAGTCTTTGCCAGAGATGTCAAATGGAAGCTTAATGTATTTCGGCTTTCCCACCATCTTTTTGTGGTTTTCTCTACTTTGATGAGACACTTTTTGTCATTTTTAGAATTTCAGTAATCTGAGATGTTTCAGCTTTTTTGCATAATTGTTAATGCCCTGCTTTATTTCCCTGATGTTAAAGGCTTAGTTCAAGATACACTCCAATTTGCTGAATTTGCATGAAAGTGTTACTTACCATGTATATTTTTGTTGGAGGACTAACCAAGTGGTTTGCTTTTTTGTACAGAATGTTAATATACTGGATTATAAGAGTTATCTTTTCTTTTCTAGATTCCATATTGTAGAACTTGTTTATAGCGATATCGCATATCTGTGAGGCATCGTAGTGAAATCAGGTGCTTGTTCAAAAAATGAAATCAAAGATATCAGCATATTTCTGGCTGTTGGGCAATTTTTTTCTTTTCTTTTCTTTTTTTGGCCCAACCCCTTTTATGCCCATTTAAAAACACATTTCTGTGTGGATTTTACTGAAATATGTTGATCAAAGGCACGGAAAATGTAAATTTATAGTTTCCGAGGACTCTCGATCTTTGAAAGTCACCACACTTTTGCGGCCATTTTCTTACTAATTTTACCTCTGAAACTGGGCGACCTCTACCTTCTGTAATTGTGAATTTCTCAACGTCCATTCAAGATAGATGGGTAATTTTTAAATTAAAAGTAAGACAAATGAACAAGCTTTAACATAATACCACCACTCCACTTGCCCTAAAATAAACGGGCGCATGATTCCACCACGTGATGACACATGCTTCCAGGATATCCACAATGTATAAACTATTTGATAAGAAAAGTCCTAGAAATGTACAAGCACACGAACTGTGATACCTGATGTTTATTAATTCTACACATGGAGATCAGATAATGGCTGTTACATAGACACTGAGAGAGAATTCAGCTCGAAAGATAATTTTTATGTGGCTTTGTATTTTAACTCTGTGCTCCCTAACCACGTGCAGATGTAAATTATTGACATTGTTTCCTCGAGTTATGGCCATTATAACACCGGTGGCTAACAAATTTACCCAAGCACCTAGCTTTCCGTGCACCGGTGAACAAGACCACTTCATGTTTGAAGCATGTATTTATTGGCCTATCAAAACAGCTGCACGGGGGCTCTCATGGCCTAGAGGTTAAAGTGGTGGCCTCTCATTCAAAGGCCCCGGGTTAGAATCCAGGTAGCAACTGAAAAATGTTCTGCTCTAAAATTGTCTCCTTTTACCTCCTTTCCTTCTCTCTAGCAATGTTCTGTCGTCTGCTTTCGTCTCCTCTTTCTGTAGCCACCATGTAACCTCCTTTGCCCCCTCCTCTGGGCTCCTGACTTTTTCTGCAGCCTTTTTACTGCTACATCTTGGCTCCTTCTTACTGCTGTCTTCCAGCCACCCCCCTGATCTTCTGGTAGGAAAGATCTACACCTAGCCTTCTCGGACAAGGGCAAAAAATCTCAGAGGGCTTGTGTGCAAATTGCGCTCGTTTGAAGATCCCTTTGTGGTCTAAAATCGATAAGAGTAGGCTTCGGCCGCCACCTGGGCAAAATTCAAAATTTCCTACCCACTGAAAAAAGTTTAATGTGTCCCGCGTGCTATGACCTTATGCAGTTGCGAGCGCCGTAAAAATACTGACCAAAATCCCCCTCCCCCCAAAAACAGCTGCACTACAAAAAAATTGAGAAAAGGCGGGGGAGGAGGAGAGGGGGGGGGGGGGAGGGGGGGGATTATTTGATGTGTCTTGAATAAATAAGCAGTAAACAATCAGACTGGAGATGGTTCCTATTGTAACATGGATAAGAACATTTCATTTTTGTAACTAACTTTTGTGTGCTTCTTTGCTTTTCCTTGTTGTGTTCTGTTCTCATCTATTTGGTATTTTTTGGAATGCATCCTGTCATTTGAAATAGTCACATGAATGTTTTATTGATTTGTGTCTTAATGTTTGCAGGGTACTTTTGTATTCTGGTCTGTCAGGGCTATTTCCTTTCAACATGATGTTTGCTCCTCTCTACTTCAAATTATCTAAATTGTGTTGATGGGGATGTAAAAACACATACATTAAAAAAATTTAATCTCTGCTTCCAGAAGCCTTTTGTGGTGTTATGGCGGTTGCCTTATGCTTGAGAGGTTGAGCTAGTGGTGTAATATTGTTTTTTTCCATTTTTTTCCTCTCTAGATGGAAAATTATGTACGTTGTGAACACATTGAACTAGGTCCTGAACCGGCAGAATGAATAGAAAGGGGATAAGAATAAGTTTGAACAGGTTAAGGGTCTTCAATTTTCTGAATGACTGACATGAAACTATCTCTTGATGACATTTTCAGTATCAACATTTCCACCAAGAAAACTTCCTCAAGTCGTACTCTCCGTTATTTTTTATTTTTTGAAAATGTTTAATTTTTAGGTGTTGGGTTTACAATAATGGGGATTTTCCAAAAGTTTAATTTCGGAAGGATTTGTCTTTTGACCAAAAGTAGTGCTTGTGAGAAATTTTTACCATATAACACAAAGAAAAAGATTTTTCTCGGCTATAAATTTATCCACTTGTGTGTCTGTCTAAGCTTTATGAATTAAAAACCACTGAAAGTCCCCTCAGTGGTATTTTTTAAGGAGATAATGTAAATGATACTCCAAGCAATGTTTGAAGATGTTGTACGAAAGGTAAGTAAGTAGTCTGATTGACATTGTCACATCATTTTGCAGGACTGAGACCCTGTCTGTCACCCCCCCCCCCCCCCCCCCCCCCCGTGGCAACCTGTTGGGACTGAGGATTTGAAAAGTCAATTTTATTAGCTTAGTTAACCCCGTTTGGCACTAGGAAATCGTTCAAAGGTGTCCACCGGCTGTTCATAAATATGTCCTGTTGTCTCAGGAGTATCTCCCCTTAAAATTTTTGAGGTTCCAAGTTATTTGAAATATGTTATTGAACAAAACCACTTGACTCTTTTATTTGAATGGCAGGTTTTTTTAACCTGAAAATGTAAATCACAATATTTTGAATTTTTTTTTTTTTGGGATGCTTTTTATTCCAAAAAATATCACAGGGTTTGTTGAATATTGTGGTGTTTCATGTTTGATTTCTGCAGAATATTGAAAAACCAACAGGAAATTGATGTCACCATTTTTCTCCCATGCATATCTTTTGTTACAATTTTTTACTGAACCAACAAATTTTAAAAAGTACATAGGTAACTAGAGATTTTTCAAAAAGAATAGAGGAGATCGTGTATATTGGCCAGCTGGCTTTACTAAATGCTGACTGCAAGTGACGACCACGAACATGATTATGATTTTTTTTTTCTGGAAAAAACCAAGATAGCGTTATTACCAAGACGTTATCAGGAGCAGACATCTTTTGTTTACATCCGAGTTTTACCATAGAATGTGTGTGTATGTGTGAGTTTGTGTGTGTCTGGACTGAAAACATTAACAACAACTGGGATTGTTTGTGTGTGTGGAAGTGTCTGCGTGTCTTTACATAACAAAGTAATGTGTTGCAGGACTTGGGTAATGTACTTGAGAAATGATGTATTGATGACAGTATTCCTATGCAAATTTTTTGGAGGAAGACGATATGGGACTCGTTGGGTCCTCTTGTCTACTGTGATGCTAGTTTTCATAATAAGGAATTCTTTCTGTTCTTGACAGATTTATTCAATTAATTTGTTCAATGGTTTTCCTTTGTGGATCCAACATTTTGAAGCTGTAAGGAAGTAAAAAAATAGGGGTATTAAAAAAAAGAGTTTCCTGCTAATTAGTACCCAATGTTCAAATTTGAGCTTAAAGTGTGGAGTTTGCTGATAAGTTTGCATCAAGTATGCAAGTCTGCTTATAAACATTTCTAGCAGCGAGGTAAAAATCAGAGCCTGCATCCAATTCATCTCCATCCTCTTTAAGTCTTTGCATAACATGAGTAAAACATCTCATCTTACTTAGGTGGTTGTTGACAAACTTGCTCGATTGATATATAATTCATCAATATAGAATCAATCTTGCGGCAAGATATGAACCAACTTCTCACTAATGACCACTCAAGTACTTTCATTCTTCTAGAAGTTCCAAGTTTTTAGTCCACTGCATTAACAGAGCACACAGTGATCTGACGTCAAACAGGAAGTTACCCTGTCAACATGAGTGGGTAATGTATGAAAACTAGTACTGTGAGAGGCAGATAAGGAGAACTAGATTGTCTGAAGTTTGTGATGTGTAACTATATTATGTTGCAGAGTGGTTGAAAATCATAAAAAATGCCGGCATATATGAAATGCAAGAAATATGCTGAAAACGAGTACCAATTTGTGAGATAATATGTATAGATCTAAATATTTCCATATCACACTACCATCTTTTTAAATATGAACATCCCCCCCAAAAATTGATTTGTACGTAACTCTACTTTTCTGGTTAAGATAAATGGCTGACAAACTATTTTTAAGTCATACAGGGTCAGGCTGAAAATTCACACTCGTTATCTGTTGTTTTGGGCCCCAGCAAGAAGCAAGGATATCCAAAATGATAGACATCGTTTAGTTAATACAAGTCTTGTGTGAGATCTGTGTTGAAAAGAGCACTTTTCGAAAAGTTGATTGTTATGCGAGTAAATTTCAGTGGCCGATTTGTACGTTATTTGTTGATTTGTTATATTCTTTTGCTACCTTTTCTTTAATAAAATGTTATTTTCATTTGCTTGTTATATTTGTTTGTGCTTGTGTTGTTTTTGCCTGGCAATGTTAATTTTTTCTGACTATGGCATGTTTGTTCTGATGACCGTTCTTCTTTGCCGATATAGCCAGCGCCTGTGGTGTAGTGAGGTGCTTAGCCGTGGCATGCAGGAGACCCATGTTTGAATCCTGAGTGGGGAAAATTTTTATCAAGTAGGCCTACCTCAGTCTTTCTGCTGGGCCGTTGCATCCCTGTCACTGTCAGTCCTGGTTAGCTATAGCTGGCAGGGTGGAAGCCTGCCTCCTAAATGATCTACACTGTGTTGATGGGAACATAAGAATAAAAAAAATACTGTTAAAACACCCCCCCCCCAAAAAAAAAAAATTTTTTTTTTAAAATTTGAAAATGTTTCATGGTGCAGTGGAATCAGGGGCTCGTTAATTTTTAGGCAAGTGGAGCTTTTGGTATCATCTTAAAGCTTGTTCATTTGACTTGTTTTCAAAGAAAAACAAATCCATCTATATTCAATACAAGCCAAGATATTTACGATGGAAGGAGGTGGGGGCGCCTGTTTTTTTTGTTTTTTTAATTAGTAGACGGTTTTACGGCGCTTGCTACTGCATAAGGTCATATGAGTTTCAGAGGTAAAATTAGCGAGAAAATGGCCACCAAAGTTTGGTAACTTCAATAGCTTGAGAGCCTTTGAAAGCTGAAAAATAACATATTTTGTGCCTTTAATCAACATTTTTCAGTAAAATCCACACAGAAATGTGTTTTTAAATTGATGTTAAAGGAGTTAAGCCGAAAAACGAAAATTCAATAAAAATTGCCTCGCCAGCGGAAAAATGCCAGCTTCTTCAATTTCATGATTTTGACGAGCGCCTGAATTCACCACGCTGCCTCATAAATAAATTTAATAGGTTTACAGATCCCTTGACCCATTCATCAAGCAGGCCTCTCCTGTAAATTTTGGAAGGTGTTGATTATGGTGTCAATATATGGAACTTGAATTGAGTCAACTCAGGCTGGGTATATTTCCTTCATCAACGGGTGGGTGTGTTAGCTACTGCTCAGCCAGTATGGTCTGATGCGACTTCTTTTCATTGATGGACTTTTCAGTTTACTGTGTTACTGTGTCTTCGTCAATACTTGTAGCAGGGGCAACTAAACCAAGGTAAGGGATTAGTAAGTTGGTTAAAGTTAGTTTCAAGTCTTTTACTGAGATCCGTAAAAGGTTTTCTTTTCATAAATTGAACATAAACATATTATAAACACTGTATGTTCTTGCCATTACTTTCGCCTCTGCTGATAATCTTGCTCAGCATATGGTTCAGATTTATTTCATTATAGAGAACCAAACTGGCATCTGGTTTAACGGTCAAGCTCTTCACCGTCGCACACAGGAGACCCAAGTTTGATTCCCGAGTGGGGATAATTTTTATCGAGTACCTAAGTACTAAGTCTTTGTTGTATCCTTTTCAGCATGGATTAGTCTTGACAGGCTGGGTCGGAACCCGTCTCCTATATGATTATGTTGAGGGGGGTGTAAAAAAACAACATTGAGAGAAGCAGGATCTCGTCTAGACACTACTGCTCTGTTCTTTGGTCCAAGTCCTTGTCTGGCTAAGGAATAGTCAGGTCCATTTCTGCGTAAACACTGTGAGTTTTTTTCCAATAGGAGGTATACACATTTAGTGACAAAACACAAGACATTAAGAGGCTCAAAAAGGTTCTTTAGTGAAATACTTTATTTGAAAATGACCAATATAAAACTCACTCTATTTTTTTTGTTTTGCATGTGAAAGTTACTCAAGGCTGCGATTTTTCATCAGCCTTTGAATCTTGACAGGACCAGCAACAAGAGTACATTCTGCACTGATTTTAGTTCCCTTCTTACACACAAAATGGGATGAAACAGTATATGACGAACATAATTAGGGAACTCGGCATAACGATAGTAAAGAAACCATTATTGGAAAGCTGCTTAACAGCATGATTTCATTTCTGTTACCTCCCAATTATGCACATTAGCTCTACAAAAACTACAAAA
This sequence comes from Aplysia californica, assembly GCF_000002075.1. Lineage (NCBI taxonomy): Eukaryota > Metazoa > Mollusca > Gastropoda > Aplysiida > Aplysiidae > Aplysia > Aplysia californica. Next base: position 109,182 of record NW_004798473.1, on the reverse strand, counting down.
ACATAAACAGTCTGCCCCTATAGAAGGTTATTAAAAAAATGAAGAATAATTGGTTCCTTCCCTGTCGGTCGAGGTACAAAAGTTTTGTAGCCATTATAAAATATGACAGCAAGACTGGACGGAAGGGGTAGTCGCAACAATGAAACAAAGCAAAATAAAATATCACAGACCACTTCAAACATATCACTCGCTTTGTAAAATAAACCTGAAATTTTGTGAACATGTATTATATAATAATAACAAAGAGGCACATAGTTTGTGATGTCTGTCTTGCTCCGAGAGGAACGTCCAACATAAAGTGAAACATGATCAAAGTACAGCAATAGTATATTTAGTATATCATCTGTACGATATTTTAACTCTCTTTCTTAAAACACTTGTGGAGTGCTTACAAGACAGCAAGACACCAAGCAAGTCAAGATTTGTATATAAACATTTTACACATCCTGAATAGGAAAAAACTCTGAAATATTCAGCAGTGACAAAAGCATGGAAGTCAGATTATCAAACAACAAAAGTATATGATATAGTACATATCAAGGTTAATGCACTCGTCTTTTCTAACATTTTTATCATATTCTCATATCTCTGAAAAGTAACCTTCATATAATACTGACAATATTTGTCTCATTTAAAAGTCATTTAAAACTTATTGGCTGATTTTCAAAATAAATAATCCAGATGCAGGAAGCTAAGCTCTTAAAAGAACATCAACTGACACAAAAGAGGTCTTTTAAAAATGGGGCAACACCACAGTTGAAGTAAAATCAACTTTGCAACTGAAAAAAGTAATAGGTTATTTCAAGCAATAGCATTTCCTAAAACTACAAGGTTTCCTTTGATTTGCTATTAAAGCTAAAATTCTAATGTGACAGTCAAATTAAAAACAAGCATTGTAAAGACTGTCAAAATAGACAAAATGTGAGACATAGCCATTCAATTCGGCATGCAAGAATACGAGAGAAAAAAAAGGAAATACATTACATAGTGTATGTACATCAATAAATTAATGTATTGTAAGATTAGTATGTGATTGCTTCATTTATGAGTACATGGAATGTTTCACATGGCTTTGGACGAAAAAAACAACCTTTTTCCTCCACAAATTTAAAAAAAAAAAAAGTAAATTTACTGGCATGAAAATGTGATGACAATAGTTTTCAAAAAGAAAGATAACAATACATTCATCCTAATAATACTTTTACAGATGGCTGGTACAAAAAAAGGTTAAATAAACTCTCTCGAACAGAAAAACAAATTTGTCAAATCACTAAAACAAAACCTTGGAAATGCACCAAAGCACGACATGAGGACCATACTGTCCTGTCCTAGTTAAAGGACAAAATTGTCCTGTCCAGTTGTCGTCCTCTAGTTGTCCTCTAGTCATCGAGCTGGCAGAGCAGGGCCACCCCACGGCGCACCCAGTGTTGCTGTGGCCGGTCGGACGGAATCATCATACCGATGACAAAGTTGGTGGAGTGACCGGTGGTGGACAGCGTGCCACGCCTCTCGCTGGTCTTGTACACCGGACACTTGTAGGCTGAGCTCTCTGGGATGTCTGACCGCTTGCACGGTTTGAGCCACATCTGAAGACGGAGGACAAAGTAGTCTATTATTATTATTCAACAATTGGAATTTGAACTTGACAAAATATTTCTTGAAGGTGCCACTAGTAGGCTCAACTTCTTTACTTTCCCTCTCTTGTTTCTGTCTGTCTGTCTGTCTGTCTGACTTTTTCCCAGCACTAAATGACCATTATTGTGTCTATGTCCTCTTTATTCAAGCAGAACAAACAAACAAAAATTCCTCTTTTCAACCAACAACCACAGGTTAAGAAACTGCAATAAATTATTTTTTTCTCCAAATTTTGGGCTTGGAACATCTGAACAGCTGTCTGGCTGAGGATATGATTCACATCTCTGAGCTGATCTCTATGCTGAAACTGAAATGTGTTCTGACCATTTCACTTGATGAATGGATGTTGTGCCATGGTTCGTTGGATGTGGTAGGGGAAAAAAAACTTACTGTGGGCATGGTTAGATGGATGTTGTAGGGGAAAAAGAACGTACCGTTGGCACGGTTAGATGAATGATGTAGGGGAAAAAGAACGTACTGTTGGCATGGTTAGATGGATGATGTTGGGGAAAAAGAACGTACTGTTGGCATGGTTAGATGGATGATGTTGGGGAAAAAGAATGTACCGTTGGCATGGTTAGATAGATGATGTAGGGGAAAAAGAACGTACCGTTGGCATGGAGTCAAACAATTCCTTGGGGTTGGACTCGTTCAATTTCTTCGTCTTCCGGTCCCACCTGGCACCATCCACAAACAGGCCGTAAACGTAGACACCTGGACCAACAAGACATTGCAATATTATTTCACTTTTTCAATGTGAGGATTATTAATAAAACTGATATATTTCACTTCCATGAGTGTGAGGATTACTAATTAAAAAAAACTGATGTTGTCAGCTTCCTGAGTGTGAGGATAACTGCAAAAACTGACATTATCAGTTTTTTGCATGTGAGGATAACTAATAAATCTTATGTTATCAGCTTCTTGAGTGTGAGGATAACTAAAAAATCTGATGTTATCAGTTTTTTACAGTAAGGATTACTAATAAATCTGATGTTATCAGTTTTTTACAGTAAGGATTACTAATAAATCTGATGTTATCAGTTTTTTAGAGTAAGGATTACTAATAAGTCTGATGTTATCAGTTTTTCAGAGTAAGGATTACTAATAAATCTGATGTTATCAGTTTCCTGCATGTGAGGATACCTAATAATAATAATGTATTTCACTCTCATGAGTGTGAGGAGAACTAAAAAAAACTGATGTTCTAATTGAGTGTGAGGATTACTAATAAAGCTGATGTTATCAGCTTCTTGAGTGTGAGGATAACTAAAAAAACTGATGTTATCAGTTTCTTGCATGTGAGGATAACTACTACTACTAATAAAGTATTTCACTCTCGTGAGTGAGAGAAGAACTAAAAAAACTGAGGTTATCGTACCATCCTGAGGAGCCTCGTCATACTCCTTGTCCTCGAGGACTTCATAGTCATAACCCAACAAGTCAATGGGAATAGTGAACCTGGAGACAGAAGATATGCATCAGCAATTGATGAGATAAGAAATAATAAGATAAGTTAAGATAAGATAAGGTAAGGTAAGGTAAGGTAAGGTAAGGTAAGGTAAGGTAAGGTAAGATAAGGTAAGGTAAGGTAAGGTAAGATAAGGTAAGGTAAGGTAAGTTAAGATAAGATAAGATGAAATAAAGTAAGGTTAGACAAGGTGAGGTAAGGTATGGTTAGGTAAGGTAAGGTAAGGCTAGGTAAGGTAAGGTGAGGTGAGGTGAGATGTGGTAAGGTATGGTAAGATAAGATAAGACAGGATAAGATTTGAGAAGATCAACTTTATTGATCCACATGGGAAATTTTGGATGGATATAGCAGAACATCAACACACAAAGGTTTAGCATATACACAGATATGTAGTCATTACATTAATTGATTAATTAAGCCACAGTGTTTGTCTTTTTATATATACTGGTTTACTCTGGTATGTGCTCTTTTATCAGAACGTCCTTGTTGGTACAACATTGCCGGTGCATGTGTATTAGTGTATTTGAAAGAATTGTTGTTCGATTGAATGAACAATTCAGTATGCCCGAAACATGTCATTGTGTAAGCTGTGAAGATTTTATTATAATGTGAAGCACCTAGAGCCACGAGGGAGTGGGCGTCACAAAAGTAAATTTTATTACTATCATCATTAATTAATTAATTTAGTTCTTTTTCCCCAATTATTTTTATTATTATTATGAGTCCAAAGGGTCAAGTGAAAAACATGTTGAGTCCAATTAATCTTACCATGACTTAGTCTATTCTAAACCTTTCTTTCTTTTTTCAAAATACAGTTTGTGAATCACTTACTTGGTTTTCACTTGAATAATTTCATAGAGGTATTTTACAGGTACTGTAGAAAGTAAAGGGCTAGCGCCCTGATTTTAAAAAAAAAGGCCTTTTCCAGATCTTTTTTCACTTGACCCCTTCATTTATAACTCATCATTATCACACATGATTATAAGTTACTGTTATACACATTAATAAACCAAACCAATTTAGGTAAACGACCACTCACTTCCTGGCATAGTTCTGTTGGGCTCCTGTCAAGAAGGCCTGGGTGAAAAAGAAGCCGGAAATCCAAAAATTTGGAGGCGGTCCAACATCGTACCAATCCTGTAGGAACTTGAGTCTGGCAATAAAGTCGTTGACATAGCTTCCCAGAGGTTTCAGAGATGGGTAGGAGCGCTTCATCCACATGCCGGGGATCTTGCCCTTAAGAATGCTCAGCACGACCTCCTCAAGGTCAGCCGACATAACCACAAGACCCTGGGGGGAGGAAGAAAATTAATGTTGAGATAAGTTTTTTAATTTGAGGTCAGTTTTTGAATAGGGCTGGGCAGGGGAAGAGGGATAGGTAGAATAGAGATTGGAAATCATACACAAGGCATGAGATCGATCATTTGATGGTTCAAGAATAATCAGCAGTAAAAATGACTTAACCCTTTCAAGACACATTCCCGATAAAAGGGCCTCATGAGAATAGCTGAGTCATGTTTTATGCTGCATCATATAGGTTATGTCCTGAAATAGTTAAACATAGTAGTAACAATTTGGCAGCAGCCAAAAATGTAGGAGAGCTGGTATGTCACTACCAATATGTGATTAGGCTGTTTACCGTCACAGGCAGTAGACGGTAATTCGACTCCCTAGCAGGGATTTTTAAAAAAGTTTTTGAGTTTCTTCATCTGTCAGATGGGTAATCATATCCCTCTTATAGATAAAAGGAAACAATAAAGAAAAGTTGGGGGGTTGGGGAAAAATCCAAACAAAATCTAAAGTCCCTTGAAGAACACAAATGAGAGACAGGAAGGACGTTACCTTGATGGCTTTCTTGATGTTGGCCAGACTGGTGCGGACGGTGCCCAGCAGTCGGTTGAAGCGGACCATCTCCTGAACCAGGACAGTGTTCATGCTCTGACTGTTGACCAGGAGGGAAAACACAATGCGAGGCATTTGTGCAAACAAGATAATGATAATACTACTAATAACAATAATAATAATAATAATAGTAATAATAATAATAACAATAATATTAACAACAACAATACTACTAATACTACTAATATTAAAACTAATGATAATAAAGATAATAATAATAAGATTGATAGAAATAATAATAGTAATAATGATGATTATAACAAAAATAATAATAATAATAATAATAATAATATAATAATAATTCTAAAAATACTGATAATAACAATAATAATAATAATGATAACGATAATAATGATAATGATGATGATAATAATAATAATAATAATAATAATAATAATAATAAAAATAATAAAAAATAACAATGACAATAACACTACTACTACTACTACTACTACTACTACTACTAGTACTACTACTACTCCTACTACTACTACTAATAAGTTACCTGTAGGAGGTTGGGTACTTCCTCAGTGCAGCATCGGTGTCAAAGTTGGGTGGCAGTTTGCTCAGAATGTCAGTCGCTACATCATCCACAATGTCGTCCGTTGACTTTCCGCCACCACTAGATGCCCTTGCCTGAGAAAATGATGTTTGATGTCGTAATGAAAATGGATGGTTGATTACAACCAATTTGAGACCATTAATGCACACATTTCTGTCCTCCTCCCCCCCCCCCCCCCCCCCCCCCAGAAAACACAAAAACACCTTCCATTGTTTTCCCATGCTTTTTGTCCCCCCCCCCCCCCCCCCTGCTACTATCTACAATGCACCCTGTTTTCCCAAAATAGTATGTTTGAAAAGAAAGATCGCCCGTTGGACTCAACAGCTGATTCAGAGAAGCACAACATGTTGATTTTAGTCAATCCAAATCCTTCCAGCTCTCTAGCAAGAACACTGTTAGTGTGCAGTGTGTTAAATGGGGGGGGGGGGGTAGTCTCTCTTTCTCTTAAAATTGCCTCTCATAGGGGACAGAGCAGCGCTGTAAGAATACAGAAAAGGCTCTCGTAATATTATGATTAAACCATGGAGACTGAGGAGAGTCATAATAATCTTTAGAAACAGCTAGTTGCTTCTGAAAAAAAACCCCAATCAAAACAACCAGGCAGTGTAGAGGAAAAATATTATAATTTATATGCAGAGGAGGAAGAAAACTGAATAAGCTACATGTCCAGCACAGACTTCACTGAATAACTCAGCCTTCTTATCTCCAGATTATTTCAGAAAATTTTGGGGTTTTTTTTGGGTATGTTTTAGTACGCAATTTACGGCACTTGCAACATAATTAAGTCATATATAAGTGCCATCAGAATATCTAAACACACTTCTCAGAGAAAGGATATGTTGTTTTTGGTAGGACCTTTACATCACAACAGCTTATTTATAGTTATTTGAAGGAGATCAGTAAGGGAAAAAGATGGGTTGAGAGAGTGTGTGGAGGGGGGAGTCATTCCAAATGCAGTCTTAGAAGTTTTATTTCTATAGTTTTCTTGTAGGAGATGAGTAAATCCGATCTTTAAAAAAGTCTAAATTTAAATATAACGCACACACCATTATGACTACTCAGGAAAGTCATTGATGCAGTTGCTCGCTATTTCTGATGATTCCACTGAGGAGCGACTACATATTCCCAACCTAAGTCAGTGAGCCACATCTAATTTCTTTCTGTATCTACATGGCGTCAAAAAACTGCTAAAAAATAGTAGCAAAAAACAAATAGAAAAAGTATAACTTTAAACAGAGTTTGTTTTTCTGTAATGCTTTTTCGCATGGACAATTAAAATCTATGAACCAATTAAATAACACAAACACCCAAACAAACGAGTGAAGCTACCAGTCTCAGGTTTTTCCATTTGTGCCAAATTGATGCTTTTCATACACCCCCCCAAAAAAAACAACAACAATAACCCCAAAACAACCCTGAATAAACAACCCAAACAGAAACTAAACATCCCCTCCTCTCCTCTCCCAGAACCAACATAAAAACCCCACTGGTATTATTTATTAAGCAAAAACCAAAACTGTCAAACTCCATTCTGAATATAGGCATCACACGACACAGCATCAACACACGTTAAGGATAATTTTCACCACGATTACAGGCTATACATATATATGGGTAGGTTACAGGATACCACATAAACAACACAGCAACATGCAAGGATGAACAAAAAGCCTTCCATAACTATAATGATAACAACAGAAATAATAATTGCATTTATATAGCGCATAATCTAAGCTTCACAGCAAGCTCTATGCGCTTTCCAATTCATCATCATCATCATCGTCATCTTCATCATCATCATCATCGTCATCTTCATCATCATCAAGAAAAAACAGAGCAAGAACTAAAGAAGAATAGCAGGAGAACCATTGACATGGCCATGCCAAAGACAGATGAGGAAACAGCACAATAATTAATTCATATCAATACTTAAATTCCCAACACACATTATGTATAAAGTAGCCTCTGTATAATCTCCTGGATTTAAAAAAAAAAAAAAAGTAAAACCCTGCTGCATACTTTCTACACAAATCTGAGTCATTCGGGCTACAAAAGCAATGTGGCAACGCATACAGACTGAAGCGCTTACCCTTTTCTGTGGAGGAGAGAGAGTTCAAACCCAGTGCAAGCGGCACGCCAGCGAGGATAAGCAGCACCGTCGCCAGTGGTGGTGAGCACAAGGATGATGGTGAAGGTGGTGGCGAAGGTGGTTGTGGTAGCAGTGACGAAGGCATTAAAAATCATAAGAAAAGCACGTGCAACAGCGAGCTACAATTAAATGTTACAGCACACATCAATAAAATCGAACTCATGCTTCACAAATGAAGAAAGAGGTCTATATTAATTGTTTTCACGTGCAAGGCTAGATGAGCCAAAGTCCACTCAAACGTTTCTTTGAAGAGGGTGGGGATTATTCTAATTAAAGCAGTGGAAGAAAAAATGTGTTTATGAAGTGTGAGTGTGTGTGTGCATGTGTGAGTGTCTGTGCGCCGGCGTGCGTGTGTGCGTGCGGGCATGTGTGCCTGTGTGTTAATGTGTTTGTGAAGTAGGTTTGAGTGTCTGTGTGTGTGTGTGTGCACGCGTGCATGTATGTATGAGTGGGTATGTGTGTGTGTTAGAGAGAGAGAAAGAGAGAGGGGGGCATAAGTTGGGGTGGGGTTGGAGGTTTGGGTGGGAGGTGAACTCGTGTGAGTGAAACATTGGCTACTGCAATACAAAGCATCAGCGCGCACACACACACACGGGCAAACACATTGTTGTATTATTGTATGAGACTGGTCCACAGGGTTAAACATGGCAGTCTCTTAGAAGCTTTCTACAGGAGGAGAGGGGGAGAGAGAAAGAGAAAGAGAGTGAGAGAGAGAAAGAGTGAGAGAGAGAAAGAGAAAGAGAGAGAGAAAGAGAGAGAGAGAGAGAGAG
>NW_004798473.1:96043-99050 GCF_000002075.1 Aplysia californica | reverse complement strand
AATAAAATAACCACAACCAACCAACCAAACAAAACAAAGCAAAAACCGTAAAAAAATAAAAATCAAAGCAAAACAATAACCATCCCTTCTGTTTCGTGTTAAGGGTCCGTGACACAGCATCCAAAATTTCCACAGAGGATCAAAAACGTTGATCTTATCTTCCACAATAAATCCCAGGCCCTGACAGCTAACTGGTGACGCGAGTCTACCACCAATGTCCAGCGACAGACCAAGGCCAAGGAGCTAGGAGCAATAGGGATTGGTCTGACATATTCTGTCACACTGACAGTAGCAACAGATAACACACCCACACATGTGACTGGGACTAAGCAAAGACTTACGTTTAACACAGCTGTCTCGTTCGGCTTTAGATAAGTTAGATTATCAATCAAATGCATGCAATTCAGTGCAGTGTTGAGGTTTAAAAAAAACAACAACTAAAAAATGCAATCCCACTACGCAATACAAATGCAAAATGGTAAAAGTCGTTGTTGATGAAGTAAAAGCGCTCGAAGAAGAGAGTGTCTTCCGTGGAAGAAAATGTTCATGAAAGGCTGCTCGCGGTGATATGCCAATGCCATCATGCAGAAAGTGTATTCAAATGCCAATGTAATGCAAAAAAGTTCAGCAATGGTTTAGAAGCAACAAACGGGCATGCGCTTAAAATTGTTTCAACACATAGCAGCCTTAAAGATTCACTCAAAATTTAGCTTCTATCTTAAGTCTTCTGAGCAATCATGGGCTCACCAAGATTCAAAGGTCAGTTTGGAAAGCGTTATGCACACCTTATTCCCCAAGGGAATGTCAATCTGGGTCCGGCAAAATAATAACCCAGCTGTCTTTTACACAAACATTTTAATCAAAGCCAAATGAACAGAAGGAAAAGAGAAAAAAAATCTTGAGAAAAATTTGAGAGATCTGGTCCTAGTTCGATGATAACATCTGAAATCCCATCACTGACACTTTAGAAAGAACAAAAACAGGAGATACTAATAACAACAAACATTAACATTATCAAGGTTGAGTAGCTGTAAGCAGTGACCCAGTCCACTGGAATAAAGTTTGTTGCATAATTTATTTTACATAAAATCATTATGCCCAGTCGTTTTCTTTTTTAAAGTTCAGCCCAAAGAAACTGTATCAGACTTCAATACATACATTGCTGCAGATAACAACGTAACATAATGTCAAGAATCATATAACATATCTAGTGTGAAAGTAAGTAGAGTACATGTTAAAGGACAGACATTCCATGCAACTCATTGCCGAATTAGTATTAGCCGAAAAATGCACACCACACTCTATAACTATAATATCAATCAAAATGCCGATAAAGACAACTGACTTTACAAGAAATTGTTTAAAAGAGTACACACTATTTTCACTTCTAAAAACGAGATAAAAAGTATCTTGCGTAACTAAATGTGGGAAGTTTATGTGTGCGTGTAAGTAAATGGATGTGTACACGTCTACACATAATAAGTATGTTCTTGTTCACTTGTATTTCTTAGCGCATGTTTTTGTATAAGCTTGTGCATGTGTGTAAGAGAGATCGAGGTCTTGATGAGTGTGTGAAAGCAAGTGTGTGTATTCGTGCGAGTGTATTTGTGTGTGTGTGTGTGTGTGTGTGTGTGTGTGTGTGTGTGTGTGTCTGTATGTGTGAGTGAGTGAGAGAGAGAGAGTTAGAGGGAGAGAGAGAGAGAGAAAGAGAGAGAGAGAGAGAGAGAGAGAGAGAGAGAGAGAGAGAGAGAGAGAGATTGTGTTTGTCTTTGAGTGTTTGAATGTATAGGTGTGAGTGTACACTCGTATCTATTTGCATATCTGTGAACATAATATATGTGTGTGTGTTTGTATGCCTCTCTGTGTGTGTGTGTGTGTGTGTGTGTTTATATGTGTGTGTGTGTGTGTGTGTGTGTGTGTGTGTGTGTGCACGTGTGTGTAAGCTGACCTGTTTGTACTGTGTGTCCAGTGTGTACTGACCTAAGTATTCTATGTGTGTAGTGTGTACCAACCTATGTGTGCTGTGTCTGTGTAGTGTGTACTGATCTGTGTGTGTGTGCTATTTGTGTGTAGTGTGTACTGACCTGTGTGTGTTATGTGTTATTTGTGTGCTGTGTGTGTAGTGAGTACCGACCTGTGTGTGTGCTGTATGCGTCATGTGTACCAACCTGTTTGTGTTATGTGTGTAGTGTGTGCTGTGTGTGTAGTGAGTACCGACCTGTGTGAGCAGGATGTTGTCAAAGAGAAGCTGAGTAGCCTTCTGGTCCTTGGTGATATCGGCGTTAGCGTGCATGCCGAAGATCTCGGGAGACGGGTTCAGAGGCAGGTTTCTGGTGTACTCCAGGTAGCTGTCATACTGAACACGAGAAGAAAGCAAATCCCCACGATCAGAACTCTATTAACTTGGTCAGTTTTTCAAGTTTCTGGTTATCATTGGTACGAGAAAAATGCCCGTCACTTGTGTGCTGTGTATCCCCAAAACAGAAAGGTTTCGTTTCGAGTCTACTATAAGTTCAATTAATAATTATTGAGACATTTTTTTGTTGCTTATTGCATAAAGCTGACTTAGGTAAACACTGCTTTTTAGAATGGTTTACCCCCACCCCCCTGAAAACAAACAACAACTACAACAAAAAAAGACTTAAACAAACGTATTCTGACCGTAACGAAATTGAAAGACAAAAGTACAGAGAAACAAACCTGTCAGAAAAATCACAGTGTCCACCTGTCTCCTTATACCTATTGGGAATATTGCCACAATCTGCCTATCTATATCTGTTAAAAATTATTGTGGCTAGCACCTCTCTTTTCTTGTTTCAAAAATGTGGTAAAATGCCTCTTCAGACCTGTAGAAATCAGTGCAGATAACAGCTTCCTAGACAAAGCTGTAACCTCATTCCAGTTTACTGCATTTATCCCTTTCTCTATACCCCTCTGCTTCTTCCACTGCTGCTCTGACAACTTCAGCCTGAGAATCTCCTAAAACAAGAGGCCTATGCACCAGACC
>NW_004798473.1:91645-95856 GCF_000002075.1 Aplysia californica | reverse complement strand
AATCAAACCATCCCCCCCCAAACAAAAAACAAAACAAAATACAACAAATAAAAAAAACACCCTTAAAAAAAACAATACCCCTCACCCCCCTCCCCCCAACAAACAAAACAAAACAAGGCACCTCGCCCTCGGGTGGGCTGTAGTAATAGCCGCTGTCATCAAAGAGGTACTTCTCATTCTCGATAATGCTGGGGCAGTAGAACTGGTTGAGAATGGTCAACAGAGTGCGTCGGTCCCAGTCGTCGGTCACACGGCCGCCGTAGTTACACTCTCCCGTCAGGTAGCTCAAAGCCTCGTATTGGACATCCTGTAAGCACAGGGTTTAAAAAATTGCTCAAGAAATCCTTTGTCGAAATTCAAATTCTAAATGTTGAAAAAAAAAGCTTGAGAAAAGTACAAAATGTAGGTACCATTCGCGACCCCAGTGCTTTATGGTTTATCTCTATTTTTAAAAACAGCGAAAACAGTTCATAACAGAGAGTGAGCATAAGAAGAAGTCAAATTTTCACCCGAAAAAAAAGGAGAAACGACATGAAAGCACTGAGGTTGCGCATTGTTTCAAAAAACCCGAAACAGTTGGGATTTAAAAAAAAATCTCTTGTAACATTTTGCTTTCTGGACTTAAGTTTCAACGGCCAGCTAACGAATCATTGTTGTAATTTTTTTCAAAAAATGTTCACCACTCACATCGTAGTCATTGAGGAACATCTGTAGCTGCTGCACGCTGATCCTGAGGTCCGTCTCGTTGTACTCATAGGGGATGTTCCAGCCCAGGGGTCCAAACTTACGGCGCTCCTGGACAAGCGCGTGGAAGAAACACAGGCCGTACAGCAGCTTCTTGAACTTGGGCTGTGAGGGAGAGGAACAAAGTCATAAGGTCGGGATTAATTACAGTCATAAGGTCAGGATTAAAGTCATAAGGTCGGGATTAATTACAGTCATAAGGTCGGATTTACAGTCACAAGGTCGGGATTAATTTAAGTCATAAGGTCGTGATTAATTACAGTCATAAGGTCGGGATTAAAGTCATAAGGTTGGGATTAATTACAGTCATAAGGTCGGATTTAAAGTCATATGGTTGGGATTAATTAAAGTTATAAGGTCGGGATTAAAGTCATAGGGCCAGAATTAAAATCATAGGGTCGGGATTAAAGTCATAGGGCCAGAATTAAAGTCATAAGGTCGGGATTAAAGTTATAGGGTCAGGAATAATTAAAGTCATAGGGTCGGGATTAAAGTCATAAGGTCGAGATTAAAGGAGGAAAGCTAGAGAATAGACAGGCAAGAAAAGGGGTGACAGTGGCAAAAGTATCAGCATCAGCTGCAATAGCGAGTAAAACAATTGAATTAACAATAATAACAACACCAGCAACAACAACAACAAAAACAGTATTAGTAAAAGCACATACTGAAAACAGACAGCAATAAAAAAAAAAGGAAAAAAATGTATAAAGCAGCAAAGCACTTTGAAAACAAAGAGAAATGCGAAAAAATACAAGATGTGACTTCAATAGAGTACCGTCCTTTAACGAAGATTGTTCAAATAATCATGGACAGTGACATAAGTATTAAAGTTGAAAAAAATTAAATAAACACATGAAAACTGCGTCTTTCTAAAGGGCTGATTCCTTAATCGAGTATCATATCTGCTGCTTTAAAAGGAGTGATGATTTAAAACTACTTTTTTTCTTCTCTCCAAATATGTTCTGTGTGAACAAATATGCACAATCTTTACAAACAAGCCAGAGCTAGGATGATCAGAATACAATATCATATTTCCTAAAATTCAGTTTTCTGGCACGTGGCTTCATCAGAATATCTGGCACCATCCCAGAAATGGTCGCTTTTAAGGACAAGCGGGCTAACTCAGATTTCGGGGGTTTCCAGAAATCTTGACATACACCAAAAGTGGACATTGCTCTACCTATACGAGAAGTTTGGTTTCGTCTGTGTTAAGAGAAATCTCCTTGTCTTTTAAAGGAACTGAACAAGGAACAAAAACTTTACCTTTGATTTTCTCAAAACAGCATTTTTCGGGATAGCCTCCTTGTGCTTAAAAGCGACCAAATATGACTACAATGGCCAAACCAGAAGTGCAAAATGATAGAATTTACATAAAAAGTGCAAAGGCAATCATGCACAGAGAATATAATGGATAAACACAATTTCTTGACATCAATAGATCTGTAGTGTTGGGACTATGTCAGAGAAATGAAAGATCAAGCAATACTCATGTTATCAACAGTTGGTGGTATTTCAGCCCCTTTCATTCTACAGTTAAAAAAAAGTTCAAGACAGCCACCCACTATCCAGAAGAAAAGTGGTTGTCTTAGACAGGTGGACGTCTCGGACATTGTCATTATAATATATATTTGGGGAGTGGGAAGTGGTCGTTTGTACAGCTGTTTATCTTGAACAGCTGGCTGTTAAGGCAGTTATAAGTTAACAGTGCTCACATTGCCATGCATGCTCAGGAATTGTTTGTATCAACCCCCTCCCCCAATCCACCCATACATGTACAGATGTATTATACATTAGAAGAAACATATTTCATGCTCTTAGGGGGAAGATCATAATATGGAGGTTAGGGTAAAAAAGAATACTAAGACAGCAACAAAAATTTGAACCACATTATACATCTAGAGAAAGGAAAATTACTATAAGCAGAATTCTCTCTTCTCTGCGTGTCTGTCTGTCTGTCAGAAAGAGTGTGAGTATGTCTGTCTGTGAGTGTGTGTGTGTGTGTGTGTATGTATGTGTGTTATGTGTGTGGGTGTGTGTGTGTGTCTGTCTGTGTGTGTGTGTGTGTGTCTGTCTGTGTGTGTGTGTGTGTGTTTGTGTGTGTTTGTGTGTGTGTGTGTGTGTGTGTGTGTGTGTGTGTGTGTGTCTGTCTGTCTTACTATATCTTATTAATATACACATTAATACAAACAAGGTGAAACAATATATCTGGAGAGAAAAAGACTTGATGTACTAAAGCTTTTTACCGTGCAAATAAATCTCTTCATATGTCCAGGTAAGATCGAGGAGAATATTAGAGACAATTGATAGACCTACGATTAAACTACAAAGGAAAAAGAAATGGGGATAAGAAAAAGCTGACATGGGAACGGTGGAGGGTAGAGAGGAAAATGCCAAAGCCTCTTTTTTATGTGCATGCCTAAAGTTTAAGGATGCAGACAGCAACAATGGACCCCCCCCCCAAAAAAAAAAAAAAAAAACGCAACAAAAATAATATAATAACAATGATAGAGTAATAACAAATAGACAATAATGATAATAATTATAATGGTAATAATAATAATAATAATAATAAATAATAATAATAACAGCAATAATAGAATAATAACAAATTGACAATAATGATAATAACAATGATAATAATAGTAATAGTAATAATAATAACAATAATAATAATGATGATAATAATAGCATTTATAAACTTTGAAGATAACCACGACAACGTTAATGATAAAACTTAACCATGATAATTACATCAACTAAATATTTTTCCCCACCACTTCCACAACTAAAGTCCCTTGAGTTTTCGTAAGAGAATTAAAAATGACCATTAAAGAGTTTGCCAGCTGTTTCTTTTGTCATCTACATCTCAAACGGCAGGTACATATTATAGGCCACGAAAGATAACACATTTTCTGAAGGGTGTTGTACCACAGCGAAAATTGTTGAAAGTTATCAATATTGTGAATTAGGTTAAACCCAGGCATGCACATGGAAAAGGCACTGATAATAATAAATGTGAGATGAAAAAGAAAAGAAAAGCAGGGAAGCTTTCTGAATTGTTGACCATGTCTACATTACAACCGGCACCAATTGAAAGAAAGAAAAAAAACAACAAGAAAAGAGGAAAGCAATCTACAAATTGGACAAAGTTTGAGGTACAATACATACATATTTTTAAAAAAGGAAACGAGTTGGTAAAAGTGACAGGTGATAATAAAATAATATAAATATTTACCGCATTCTGTGAAAGAGAAGGGGAAACATAATTTGTTGAAATATTTGTTTTGGAAGTCAGGGTAATGAAAATCATTGAAATTTGTGAAAACAAATACCTTGATGAAAGAAGAAGAAGAAGAAGGAGAAGAAGAAGGAAAAGAAGAAGGAAAAGAGGAAGAAGAAGAAGAGGAAGAGGAAGAGGAAGAGGAAGAGGAAGAGGAAGGAGGAGGAGAAGGAAGAGGAGGAGGAGG
>NW_004798473.1:79160-91545 GCF_000002075.1 Aplysia californica | reverse complement strand
GAGCAGGAGGAGGAGGAGGAGGAGGAGGAGCAGATGATGATGATGGTGATGGTGATGATGATGATGATGATGATGATGATGATGATGATGTGATGATGATGATGATGATGATGATGATGAAGATGAAGTCATAGGTGATGGGTGGTCTCCTGTGATGGTGTGGATAGGAGAAATTACAAGATGAAACCATAACATCAAGAGCGTGATAAGCAGGAAGCATGAAACACGGAGATAGGAAAAAAAAAATGGGAACTACAAGATGAAAAAACAGATGGTGATGGTTCAAACACACACAGATGGGGTAGTTGAAGGGGTCACAAATGAAGAGAGATAGAAAACAGAGATTCAACCGAACAGTCACCTGAGGATAGGAACCATGCCTACGAGGCATATCATTATCTTCACGAGATTGAAACGACACTCTCTCTCTCTCTCTCTTTTTCTATCTCTCTTCCTCCCTCACCCACACACACAAGCACACATACACACGCACACACACTCCACACACACAAACATACACCATGCACACACACACAAACAAACACACACCACATACAAACACACGCACTATGGACACACACACAAAGATACGAATACTGACAGCCTGCTTGCAACCGTTGAAGAATTCCATATCGGAGATGGGGTCACTCATGTAGGATTTGATGATGTTGAAGCGTAGCCCACTGGGTGGCTCATTGGTCATCTTGACCCCATTCTGTAGGATGGACACCGGGAAGGTGTCGGAGGGGTAGGAGGTCAGCCACAGCCGGAAGTCAGGGTGCGTGGACTCTGGGTTGAATTCCTGTACAAAGACACACGCCAATGTTCTTAACGTAAGTTTCAGTTTTAGTATGAGGAGTTTCGATGTAGTAAGAGTTTTACGGCACTTGCAGCACAATAAGGTCATATAAGCGTAGAAGATTACAAGTGTGTTAACAAGATGGTAACAAACACCAAAAAGAAGGAGAGATAAGGACGATAGATATTCGATACGAAAGAAGGAGCAAACTACACCAGAGCACCCGCCAACCACCCACTATGAGGAACTTTACGGCACTTGCACAACACAAAGAGGTCACATAAGAGCTAAAGATTAGAGGTGTTACTAGAGAGTAACATACAAAGAAAAGGAGGAGTCGAGATAAGAGTGATAGATATTGGACAGGAAAGGAGGCGTAAACCACATCAGAGCACCCATCAATCACTCACTTTCTCAATAAACCCATCTTTGACCTGAGCCTCATCAGAAACGCTTACAGAAACATTGAAGCAGGAGGTAAGGAATTGAGAATATAACCAAATGACACCATATGTAGACCAACAAAGACATACATGCAAACTTACACACACACACACAAACTGAAAAAAATATACACAACAAAAACTTGTAGACACACGTACATAAACAGACACACACACAGATACATAACAAAACTCTGTAGCTACACATACACAAATTTTAATATGCACATAGAGAAATTGACAGGCGCATACCTTCTTCCCACACAGTGACCCATCTCTCACACATTGACCTATTTCTCCAACAGTCTTCTCTCACAGTGACCTACTTCTCATACAATGACCTATCTCTCACACAATGACCTATCTCTCACACAATGACCCATCTCCCACACACTGACCTACTTCTCACACAATGACCTATTTCCCAAACAATGACCTACTTCCCACACAGTGACCTACTTCTCACGCAATGACCTATTTCCCCCACAATGACATACTTCTCACACAGTGACCTACTTCCCACACAATGACCTATCTCCCAGCCTCTCACACAATGACTTGAAACGCATACAATGAGCTACTTCCCACACAATGACCTACTTCTCACACAAAGACCTATCTCCCACAAAGTGACCAACTTCTCACAAAGTGACCTATTTCCCTCACAATGACCTACTTCTCACCCAATGACCTGCCCCTCACACAATGACCAGAAACTCACAAAATGAGCTATTTCCCACACAATGACCTACTTTTCACACACTGTGACCTACTTCTCACACAGTGACCTACTTCTCACCCAATGACTTACCCCTCACACAATAACCTACTTCTCACACAGTGACCTGTCTCTCACACAGTGACTTATCTCTCACACAATGACCTTTGTCAAACACAATGACCTACCTCACAGATCTTCTCCAATGTTGACATCCAGGAAGAAGCCAGATGGCAGTTCTGCAGCATGACCCACGTGCCCTCTTTGATACCTTTCTCCATCATCTTCAGGGCAATGGGACCTTGACCTTGGCCAAGGGAGAGCGAGTCGAACTTGCCGCCACCAAAGCCCTAATGAAAAAAGAGAAAGAGAAACGTGCAAACATTGAATGCATTTTTATAAAACTAATGAGCCAGTACGTAAACGATAGTGGACGATAAGATATATAAGAACTAACATAGATAAAGAGATCTTGCAAAAAAGTGGTCTTGCAATTAATGCAGTAGCCTCAAGGCATATAATTATTTTTCCTTCTTGTAAAAACCTAGTTTTGTAAATGCTGATTCTTAAATGAATAATTTGACCCCCCATATTTAGAAATGTCTACAATATGAAATAAGTTTGCTGTAAAAAAAAAAAAAAGAGAAAAATCTTCTATGAGAATTGTAAACAATTTTCATCAATCAGAGGGTAGGGACTTGTGTGTGTGCAGAAGTGTGTGTGTGTGTGTGTGTGTGTGTGTGTGTGTGTGTGTGTGTGCCTGAGTTTTTTAAACATGCCTATTTGAAGCTCAAAGACGTTACATTATCTATATTTTACGACTTGCCTGTTATTTATGCAAATATAACATTTTTTGCGCGAATGAAACAAAACATTTCATTTATTTAGCTGCGTTTGTTTTGCATCAGCTTACCCCCTAAAAAAGAATAAAATCTAACTTAGATCTCATTTGTTTGTATTCCACAATACAAGTCTAATTAATATATATTTTAAGGCAGGTAGGAAACAGAAAATGATTCTTCGCTATACACTGACCTGGTCATCTGCAAACTTCAGCAAGGCAGCCATCGGATCAGCGCCAGGGGAGAGAATAAACAGCAAGGGGGCAGTACAGTTGCTGTCTCCAAATGCCTTTGGCAGGTCAAAGGGTGGCGGCTCAATGAACTTCTTGCCAATCTTCTCTGAGACAAACTCTTGTAGAGCAGGAATGACCTGAGGGTATACATACATTGGTCAGAATTAGCACTGCTTGACAGGGTGCCCTATTCCCCATCGCAATATATGGACATGAAGCATGGACCATTAATGAACGAGATACAAACAGGATTACAGCTTTTGAAATTAAATGTTATAGAACAACTCTTACGACACTGTAGAGACAGAAAAGAAAGAATGAAGAAGAACATAGAAGACTAGACATAGAATATTATTATACCGCCAGTACTCCTCCCGGAACATAATGAAATTGTAAACAACTACTCAGGGCATATCAAAAACTGATTCATTCTAGATTAACATAATCTGGAAGCAAAGGTAGAAGACAACAAAAAAAAAAAGAAGGGGGAGACCTAACAGAAGATGGGAGCAGGATATAGAGACCCGACTAAGAACCAAAACAACTCAAACAGGCAGAGTGGCAGCCGTAGGAGTGTTTTACTGCAGAGAAGTCTGAGAAGCAATGTCCAACTACGGGAAAAGCTAAGAAGAAGAAAAAGTCGCCACAGTGCGCTCAGTTCTTTCCCCTTTTCTAGATTAACATCTAAAGAGCTTTCAAACCACATTAAAAAAGTTCTCTGCTCTACTGAGGAGCCTCAAGGTATTTCTGCAATCCTAATGCTTAAACGTGGAAAGAGCAAGTGTCTTTGAACAGGCTAGAGCAAAACAACAGGGAAGAATAAGTATATAAACAAACACAACACCTGAGTGCTTCTGGAATAAATGCTACAGCATCAAACTTGATAACATTCCCAGGTTAAAGCATGAGAGAACATCAATATTGTTTCAGGTCACTTTTCCAAAGATTTTGAACTGGCTAATCTCCACAAACAATTATAAGGAATGTAACCAGGCTTTAGAACATGTCTTTTGCTTGATTTTCAATGTAAGAAACTAAAGACATACTATTGCTATTTTTATTATCTTTATTGTAATTACAACAGATTCATGAATTGTTCAATAGTTGATATGTTCAGACAGTATTTTTTATAATAAAGCTGACTTTCTCCTTTCAGAGACGAAGCCACGCTCACATAGACATAACACAACAATCCTTGGGCAATGTTTAGACACTCTGTCACAAAACAAAAAATACAAAACACCATGCACATAAACAGCCAAAACACGTTATCACAGATCTTCCAAATATTGGGAACATACATAATATTTTGATAATCCTGCTATATCCTCCAAATATTTTGAATATTATGCAGCACATTGGTAAGCTCGCTAGATTGTGAAAAATAATTACGTTTATGACATTTGTATAATATAATATTTATCAGCATTTTATGGCTACAATGAATATATATCTATGCATGTTTTTTTTAACCCCCTCTATCAAAGAACAACCAAAAAACCCAACAAACTAAAAAAAAACAAAAACCCCACCCCAACCCATTAGGTGCTGGACTAACCTTGTCGGGTCTGAAGCAACGTAAGACCAGTAGCCGCTGGAAGCTGCCAAGTCGATCGTTCCAGTCACCTGGCAATTTCTCGTGGTGCGGTTCCTGTGAAAAATTATAACACAAAATTTGTAACATAGAGTGTTTCATAGCAGGCTTACAGTACCTAGATTGAATAGGCCTACTGTTCAGCCCTCCACATTTCCAGATTGGACGTGTGTATACACCATTACCAGCAGCATTTCATTTGCTAAAACTAAAACAATGAACTTTACCAATTCAATTATTGTATTGTTTTCAAAATCTCACTTACTGCTACAAAAATCTTTACAAGGACAGGCTAAGATTAACATCCACCAGCACTCATCCTACCTTTAAGGTTGCATTTTGTGGAACAAAAGTCCAACATCAACATCACATGAGGAATCATGAGACTTTATTTTTCATCACTGAAGGACCCCAGCATCTGTAGTGCAGTGGTTGGGCACTTCGCTTTCACACACAGGAAACCCCAGTTCGATTCCCGAGTGGGGGGAGTGGGATGGCCTATACTTCTCAGCTCAGATTAGCCCTGACAGGCAGGGTCAAAGCCCACCTCTTAAATGAACTAAAGTGTGTTGGTGGGGGGTGGGGTAAAAAAACAGCGACACAGAATTTTTAAAAATCACTGAAAGTTAACAAGTCAACAAGAAGGACCCCAGGTATTGAGTTGCCCTCAGCGGCCCCCATCTGCTTTGACAAATAAGCACCCACATTCAGCACATGGAAAGGTGGCTAAAACAGCACCTGGACATGGACGGCTGGTGCCTCTATAAATTAATCATTGATTGTCACATGGAAAGGTTTGAGCTACTCACCATACTGTCGTAGAGAACCTTCCACTGGTCTTTCTGGGTCATGAGTTTCTTACGGATGTCCTTGAAGTTGGCCATCTCGTCCAGGCGGCAGAGCTCGTCCCAGGACTTGGAGGGCAACCAGGTGGTGGGGTTGGAGTGCGGGTTGTCCAGGCCAATGCCTCCGGTCAGCAGGAAGCGCCACTCCTCCTCATCCACCTCCTTACTGTGCTTCTGGATGTTGACGCACAGCAGGAAGGAGAACAGCAGCTGTGGACGGGCAGGGGTCAAAGGTCAAATTGTGGTGGGTGACAAGGGTCTGAAAGTTAGGCTGTCAGGCCTCCTAATTAAAAGGTCATGCGTTCATAGTCTGTCAGTGGCCTGAAATAGTGGCTTCAGGAAAGGCACTTCCCACAAATTTTCCTCCCTCCGCCCAGGTGGGAATGGGTACCTGGCTAGACACGGCAAAAAATCTTGTCAGTTTGATAGAGTTTTAGCGCTTAATCAGCTGCATGCACTGTATGCTTCCTAAGAAATTGAGAATGTTTCTTGGTGTTCTAGAGTCTTTTTGGGTAATAATAGTTTTAAAGCGCACAGTCCATGCTGTAGAGTTCTGATATGCTCTAGGTAAATGCAATCATAATTATTTTACAGTCCATGATTTACATAATCTTACATAACTGGCTGCTATTTATCACTTACTTAATTATTCTTACAAGAACACATCTATTCAGATAATGATATATTTACAAATTAAATTACTTACTTCATACTTTGTAAATCACACTAGAACAAAATAGAAAAAATTCTAACATAACTCTTAATGTAACACACTAGTTGTCAACAAAAATGGGTGGTTGGCAGGTGCTCTGGTCTTTATCTCTACTCCTCCATCTTTTTTGTGTTTGTTACCCTTTTGTACACTTCTAATATTCAGCATTTATACGACTTTATTTGCAGAAAACGCTGTAAAACACTTACTAAAACAAAACCCCCCACAACGTTGAAGACGTTTATCTATCAGTGTGTGGAAGGGAAAAAGCTCATGGGAGCCTGCCAGAACAAATCGACTTACCTTGTCCTTCTCAAAGAGTGACCGACACACGTTGCAGTAAAGTGAGTATGTGAAGTGGTCATGCAAGTTCTGCAGTCTCTTCTCCAAGTCCTCTGACCGCTCAGCGTTCTCGATGGACAAGATGAAGAGGTTGATGAACCAGGAGAGTGAGTACTGGTACATGGGCTCAATGTTGGCCAAGTCGGCGATGGAGAAGAACAGGATGGTGCTGTGAATGGCGATGGGCTTGTAGCCAAGACGAGCTGTGTCGATCTTTTTCTCTGTCTCCTCAGCGATGGCCTTTGGAAGTGTAAGAAAGTTGAAGTTTCAATGGGAGCTGGCATAACAATGTCATTCCTATTTCAAAGAACATAAGGCTGACAAGTTGTTAAAATGCATTAACACTTTGTCCCCACGGGACGCTGATCGACAGTAAGAAGCTGCCCCTTTCCCCATGGGACGCCGATCAGCGCCGGTGTGGTATAGCGTGTACCGCACCTGTATCCTGGTCCGTGGGGATAAGTGTTGTGCGCTCTGCGCGCTGTGTGGTAGGAAAGCGTTAAGAAAAATTTTACGCGAAAGAGGAAAAAAGTGTTTCATTCTTTTAACAATTGTACCTACATTACGATTTTTTTTTCTTGCTTTTCTCCACATTAAGAATTGGAATTTTGACAAAATATTTTTCGGGTAGGTTGCAACCGAAACCTCGGAATAAAAAAAAACCCTGTGATTAAAAAAAACACAAAATTTTGGGCCAAGTAGACTTTAACAAAAGGCCAATGATAAAAAAAGAATTTGAATTTAGAGTCCCTACTGCAACAAGGGGGAAATCTACGGCACAAAATATACACGAAATTTGGATTCAGAGACTCGGGTACAGTAAAACTGGCTCAAACTGTCACCTATCCAAGGCAATTACCTAAACAAATGACCATTTTCCACTTCCCACTCGCATTTTTTTCTACATTTTAATGACACTGTCAATGACGCCCACCTATCTACGACAACTCCTTCTCTCCCTGACAGTGGGTAGCAGTCTTGAACAATTTTGGCTGTATAAGAAAGGAGAATCTAAAAAGAAGTCCATCAGACGATAAAAAAGATGCTCCTCTCTCAAGTTAAAGTACCTTGTGCTATTCCTGGGTGTTTGCAAGCACAGTCCTCAGAAAAATGAAGGTTTTCTCGTGTTTTCAGCAACCCTGATCTCAGGTATTTACACAATTCTCTCATATAGGAGAAAAGACAGGAAGTCCAGTGTCTATATTGTGTACACTTAAGATGTGATAATTTAAACTAAAAGAAAAACACATTTGTGTCATGACACGGTGGAATCAGGCGCTCGTCAATTTAGGGCCTTATGGAGTTATTCCTATGGTCTCATCCCAAAGCCTGTCGATTTGCCGTGCTTTTGATGAAAAAAATACCCATTTATCTTGGATATAATTAGTCAAGATATTGGTGATTGAAGGAAGTGCACATGGGTGTCGCCTGATTTCAGAGGTAAGATTAGCGAGAAAATGGCCGCCAAAGTTGAGTTATTTCCTTAGCTTGACAGTCTGTGGAAACTGAAAATTTACATCTTTAATGCCTTAAGTCAATGTTTTTCAGTAAAATCCACACAGATATGTGTTGAGCTAAAAAAGAAAAATCGACAAAATTCCCAAACCTGAGGAAAAAAAAACAGTTTCTTGACTTTCATTATTTTGATGAGCGCCTGATTTCACTACGCTGCCTCACATTTGCTCAGGCCAGTGAAATGAAATATAGTAAACTTGTCACTATCCCAAAAGGAAAAAACTCTCATAAATACAAATAATTATGAGTAGGTCTACCCCCCCCCCCCCCCCCTTAAAATAAAAATGACTTAAGGCTACTAGGAAGGTGAAAAACTGCATTTTATTTTTAAAAATTGGCCACATATGTAATAAACAGAGGCAAGGTCGGTTGCGGTAGAGGTAATAGCGATGTGCCCCCTCTTTGAGGTACAGCAGACAGACAATTAGCAGACACACAATATGCAGACAGACAATTAGCAGAGTTCAGGCCAAACACCTGAAGTTTTGAATGTAACTCAGAGGAAACAAAAACTACGAGGTCAGCAATAGGCCAAACAAACCTGTTTCTCCGAGATCTCGTTGGAGAGTTTCTTTGAGGAGGACAGCACTTTGATGGCTGTCTCATCTTCCAGAATGTTTCCCTCGGAAGAAGAAAGTACCTCTAGAATCTTGTCCTCAATCTCCTTCAGTTGTCTATCAGAAAAAAATACACAAGCATTAAAAATATTTTTAAAACTTCTTTTTTTTTATGCCCAAAGCAACAAAAAATACATAGATACGTAAAAGACATTTACGTAGAATTTTGAAAAGTGATAGGAGATAGTAGGCTATCTGATCATGAAAGGAAGTTAGATAACAAATAACAAAAGGTGAATTACCTTTGAATGGCAGATTGTTGATATGGCTATAACTAGAACTGAGGTTGATAATGAAAAGCAGGGAGGGAGAGACAGAGATATCAAAGGAGGAGAGGGAGGGAAAGAGGTAGCAAGGTAGGGAGAGAGAAAGAGAGAGATAAAAGAGAGATGGAGAGAGAGATGGGTGAAGAGACACACAGAAAGATTGATAGAAAGACAAAGAAAGAAAGATAGAGACAAAGAGAGACAGAGACACAGAAAGAAAGAGAGTTGTTGTTATCGATCCAGCAACAGCTGGGCTCTCGCCCAGGAGAAAGAGAGAGAGAGAGAGAGAAAGAGAGACAGAGAGAGAAAGATAGAAAGAAAGACAGACAGAGAGACAGGAGAGAGAGAGAGAGAGAGAGAGATAGAGAGAGAGACAGAGAAAAAGAGAGGTAGAGAGACAGAGAGGTTGAGAGACAGAGAGACAGAGAGACAGAGAGAATGGCATTACGGTATTAGTATTCTTTCTTTCTTTCTTTTTTTTTCTCAACACAACCCACTTTTTGTTGGCGGCACTCTGCAAGATCAGCTGGTTTTTCTCCTCCTCCAACTCCGGCCTCTCCTTGGCCACCACGATACCCAGCAGCTGATCCTCCAGGCCCTCGGGGGTGATCATGAAGTTGAGCAGAGTCACCTGGATGGGTGGGAATGTTTTGAGATTTTGTAAAGGGAGAGTTGTGAGTTCAGACTCAAAAGTAATGTCCAGCAAGTGCCGGTGACACGGGGATCACATGGGTGATGAAACGTTTGGGGTTTTTGTATAGGGTGAGTATCATGGAAGGAAAAGAAATCAAATGAGGTAGTGCTTGATGAAGCCCACGTGGGACGCTCACTGTTAAAAACAATCAGGAAACGAGGCAGGAACAGGCCCAGAGCAACCTACTTAGGGAATTTAAACAAATGGGTAACAGGGAAAGATCAGGAAAACATAGCTTTTCTAAGAGCATCCAAGCAAAAGAATGAATGGAAAACCATGATCGCCAATGTCTGTCGCAGATCTGGCACTGGATGATGATAATGATAGGGTGAGTAGTGAGTTCAGACTCAAAAGTAATAATAATAATAATACTAGGTAATAATAGCATTGATATAGCACTGTATCCCAAATGAGTATAAGCTCTGAGCCCTTTACATCGATCAAATGATCACTGAGCGGAATACTTCATTCACACAAGATAAAATATTTCACAGCAACAAGAAAACCAGCTAAACCGCATAAATAGGAGCTTTCTTAGCCTTAATTATATACAAGTAAGGATGGCAGTAAAAAACAAAACACATCAGCACTTGTGAACATACTACAACTAAGAATTAAACAAATAATGTCAAGCAAGTGTCGGTGACATGGGGTTTACATGGGTGGTCACTGGGCTGTGTCCTTGAGCAAGACAAGACAACCCTACCTAAAAAAACAGAGTGCTGCACAGTAGCGACCAGCAATGGTATGTTGGTGAAAATTGTTCTGTACTGGTGTGATGTTGTGTATTTATGTATGTATCTATGTATTTCTAATTATGTATGTGTGTATGTATGTTTGCCATTGTAACCAACATTTCCCTATGGAGATCAGCAAAATGTAATTTATTTGTTTCATTCATTTAATTTTACAGAGCTTTCAAGACAATTAGGTCACATAAGTGCCGAATATTAGAAGTGTTACTTGGTAATAATATACAAAGAAAAGAATGAGGTCAGAGACCATATATTCTGTCTGCTCTATCAAAATCGTAAAATCATTTGAAGTCATTATCAAGATGTTCAAAGAATTGCATTCGTAAAAGCTTGACGTGAAGTGAAACTCAAAATCTTTGACGTCAAATTTCTCAAAAGATAGAGCAGATAGAACGTTGTAATTCTGAGGTAGCCACAAATCATAGTCTACATAGTTTAGGGGCGTCAGTTGTCTAGTAGTTAGGCTATTAGACTTGCAACCATAAGGTCATGGGTTCGAATCCCGTCAGGGGAACAACGTTGTGTCCTTGAGAAAGGCACTTTACACGAATTTCCCTCACTTCACCCAGGTGGGAATGGTTACCCAGCTATAGACAGTGAAACATCCTGTCAGTTTGTTAGTGTTGCGCATAATCAGACGCTTACACTGTGTGCTTCCCGAAAAGCTGAGGATGTTTTTGAGTGTTCTATGGTCTGCTGGAATAATAATATAGTGTAAAGCGCATAGAGCTTGCTGTTGAGCGGGGATATGTGCAATACAAATGCTATTTATTATTATTATTATGTCTCGCTCTCATTGCTCACCTTCACGGCTGTCTCGGGGAGATAGTGGGGGTTCCTCAGTTTGGTGGTGATGTAGAACTTGAAGTCGTGGGAGTACTCGATGGTGCTGTCACCCAGCTTGATGCAGATGCTGCCACCCTGCTTGAAAGTCTGCTTCAGCAGCAGAGACTCCAGAATGGGGTCAAGCTCTTCCTGGATATTCTCCAGCAAAACCTGAGCGATTAGGAGAATTGAGTTTGAAATGTCTCACTATGAAGTTTCAGTTAAACCATTTTGAAGAGTAATAATTGGTCGCTTTTAAGCACAAGGGGGCTATCCCGAAAAATGATGTTCTGAGAAAATCGAAGTTTAGGTTTTTGGACCCTTGTTCAGTTTCTTTTAAAGACAAGGAGATTTTCTCTGTAACCAAACAAATATACACACCAATGAAACATAACTTCTCCTATATGTAGGGCAATGCCCACTTTTGGTGTAGATCAAGATTGCTGGAAATCCCCGAAATCTGGGTTAGTCCGCTTGTCCTTAAAAGCGAGCAATTATTAAAATTTGATCTTATTTCTTTACTTTGCCATATTTTTTCTTCATTTTTCTCCATCTAGACTTCAAGTTGTTAAACAAACAGGTGAGAATAAAATTCAGCTGTGGCACTATCTTCATTAGAAGCAAGTGCTTACTTGTTTGTAATGAGATACTGTGCGACCAATTCTTTATAAGGCTCAGCTATATCCCTTCAGGAATAAATAATGACAATATTTCCACTGAAATTAAGTAGAAGGAGCAGACCTCATCTGTGTGCCCGCCAACTATCTAGTATTTTTTAAAGTATTCCTGATGAAGCCCTAAGATGGTGAAACGTTGAACGTATAAAATTTTGGAAATTCTACAGTCTCCACAATTTTTTGTTGTTGTTGCAATCTACAATAATGATGGTGATAACGATGATTAAGAGAATAACGATGAGGATGATGCTGATGATGATGCTGATGATGATGCTGATGATGATGCTGATGATGAAGGTGATGATGATGATGATGATGAGGCGCATGATCAGGGTACTGACCGGGGTGCCAAACTGGATACAGTTCTCCAGGGTGCGGACAAAGTCTGCATCGCTGAGCTTGATGACGTGGACATTGTTGGCCTTCTCCATGTTCTTCACCCACTTGTTGGCCTGTCCCTGAGGGTCAATCATCAAGGGCCAGCGGCGGGCATTGCTGGCGGCGGGGG